>NC_142930.1:39073133-39240633 GCF_046866305.1 Octopus bimaculoides | reverse complement strand
GTATATATATATGTGTGTCTGTGTGTGTATGTATATTGGTGCGTGTGTATAGAATTTGCAGAGTGGAAGATGTTTATAAGCCATTTAAAAACACACAAAAAACGTTAGATTCACTTCAACATTTAATTTAGTTTGTCGAAATATTTTCGTCGGTTTTAGACCACGACCTGTTCACTGACAAAACTTCTGTGCTGCATGACGGAATTTTGTCAGTGAACAGGTCACGGTCTAAAAGCGACGAAAATATTTTGACAAATTAAATTTAAATGTTGAAGTGAATCTAACGTTTTTTGTGTGTTTTTAAATGGCTTATAAACACCTTCCACGCTGCAATTGTTTTTGTTTCAGCACACGATCATATATCAAGTCACTTGCGTTGCAAGTACATCTCCTTAGTATATATAAATATAGTAGAAGAACAAAAAAATGTTTTGCTACGCTATTATATGTACATTTGAAAAAAAAATGAGTAGAGATGGCTATTTTGTGGGGTCCTCCCAAAAGCAATCTACGCATTTTTAAATATATATATTTTTGAATCTCCTGGGAGTTTCCATGGATGAAATCTTCGTACTTATTAGGCATTCTGAAGCTACTGCATAGTACGTTTCACCAAGAGTACGACCTTTCGATTGTATCTTTGAACGACTTTATTATTCTGTAAGTTCTTAAAGCGATACAGTTTTCAGGTTAATTTGAAATTACCATTTTTATCTTGAAGAACAGAAGACATGCCAACATTATAATAAAAAAAATGTGATCAAATTGAAAATGGACAGAAACGTCTTGTTTTTCATTATGTTGAGGTTCCAGTTAAAGAATATGGAAATTAATCTGTGAACCATCTTCCGCATCTTCAATTTCAAATTTAAAATGTTTATAAAGAAAACAAGACAAAACATGAACAATAATTAGATTCGTAATATATTTACTCGCTGTATTTGTGCAAACACGGTTTACTTATATAAACTCTTATACCATCACACAGGTGACATACGTTTATGAAGACATACGCAGTAATAGCCACAATGTTGCACGTACACACCAAAAACCACGAAAAATTTCGCAGTAATAAACATATACAAAAATAGATAAAACACTCATACACTCACACACAAAAAAAATCACATTGGGACAGAGAAAAAAGAAATTACAAACATTCGCGCTTATATAAGCGGATGTAAATGAAGATCGGCTGAAAAGTTCATAAGATGTAAAAGTTTCACTCGTGCAATATGGCAAAAAGAGGTTTATTTTCCATCATAATCCCCTTGCTGTCCACACATTTTCTCCTTCGGTGTTACAGTGTTTGGATCCCTTTAGTGAGGAAACTTTCATCCTGTTGGTTAAATATGGCATCGTCATCACTCCGAGACTGGCTCTCAGACAAGTGTTTTAATTAATTAATTAATTAATTTATTTATTTATTTATTTATTCATTCATTCATTCAGGTTTCGGAACAGATGATTGTCACGTAGCGCCAAATTAGGCGAATAAGGAGACTGATCAACCAGTTCAAAACCATTCACGAACATCAGCCTCTGAAACCAATGATGTCCATATTAGATGATTATCCTGAGGAAACAAGAGAATTTCAAGAGAGCGTCAATTTTCCCAGGTGTGTTGCCTTGATAGACATTTTGAACTCCTACAGCAAATTGGCGTACTACTAGCCATTTTCTTTTGTCGTGGCCCTTTAGAAGATCGTCAATAAACACAAAACCTATTAAAATTCTAAGAACATCACTTTCCCCACAGATGAAACTACTTTGGCCTTCTTTGGAGCATGTAAGGAAGGGTATTTCCACTGCATGGGTTATCTGTTTCTCTCTGGCTTAAAAATTGTGAACGCAACACGCATCCTCGCTTACGAAACGTTCATGGGTACTACTTTCATCTGCAGGAAACAATGTTTCCCGTGATGCGATTAGCCTATTATAGCATAGAGACGGAAGATATGGCATCCGTAGAGTAGAATCCTTCGTCTTGCCGAGCTCATTGTGGAGAATACTCTCAACACTTTTATAGGATACGCTAACAGCATTGGCTGTGTGATTTATAGCCAGTTGCAAAGCTTAGATTACTCTACAAGTATGAGGAAGAGATTGAGGAGAGGGTAAGGAAAGGATGAGAAGGAGTGGTTTCTTGAAGCAAATGGAGATGAGAGAAAGTAAATGTCACTTGCGAATGTAAAGGACGAATAATTTTAGTTTCAGTGACGGATATCTTGTGCGTAGTTTGGAAGGCAGCAAACTGAATCTGGTAGAATCTAAATGTCGTTCCTCACAAATACTGTGTCAGAAGAGGTTGCTGCTTTGGAAGTTACAACAACGGTAGATGTCACCTTTTCCGAATGGGACGCCTTCTTCATCTAAATATGCAGGAGTGATTCAAAACTGAGGACACCATTAATGCAGTAGCATTCGTTTTGGGAACGTTCCGAAATATGTGCATGTATTTTGTTCCACATGCAAATACTGCAACGGAAGCTATTGTGAAAAAACTTTTTTTAGTATTCTCGTTGTGTGACAAAAAATTAATAATGTTTAAGCAATGAGAACTTTCTTTTCGATTTAAAGCCGGACAATTGGTCAACAAATGAAAATTTTAATAAACCTGGGATGTAATGAATAAACAAAGAAATATAACCATAAAAATAAAGAAATGTGAAAATATTGAAATTAAAAATAATAAAAAAAACATGTTGCTCAAAATCCGGACCCTTCTTAAAGCGACAAACTGGTAAACATGTTAGTGCTGCACAAACGACAAACACCACCAGAAACACTACTACTACTACTACTACTACTACTACTACTACTACTACTACTACTACTACTATTGCTGCTGCTGCTGCTACTGCTGCTACTGTTGCTGCTGCTGAAATTATAATCTATTTCGAAATAAGGTGAAGAGAATATTTATGAGGTATCGAACATGCATGTATGTGAGCGTGTGTTTGTTTTTGTGTCTGTTTGCGTATACGTTTGACTGTGTGTTTGCGTGTTTGTATGTGTGTGTGTGTGTGTCTGCGTGTTTGTTTGTGTGTGAGAGTGTGTGCGTGAACATGTGTGTTAAAACATCCTATCCAGAGTTTATCATATAGATGAAAGGTATAGGTAAGATCACATTAGAAAATACTAACTACAACCGAGGAATGCACCGAAAACAAGAAAACTCTGAGCCAAATATTACACGTGTTTTGTGAAAATGTCGTATGAAAATTCTAGAAATAAAAGAACATTCGGTGAGTCTTACATACTCGATGGCGAAACACTTAATAATCAAGTGCAGAACGTATATGAATAAATTTTCACATGGAGATAATCTTCCTTAAAAAGCGCACACAGGAATCATACTGAGTACGAATTATTCGGGTTATGCCATAAGTGTATTAAGTGAAAGAATATACTAAATTTGTAAAATTCTGAGAATAAACATTTTTCTGTATAATACTCTGTCTGGAGAAATATATTGTTCATTTGACGGTGTAAAATTACTATGCGTGAAATTGAAACAAGGCCATCAATCATACAAGGATACAACTAAATTTTTTGACAGTGGATGCAAAGAATTATTATATGCGGAGATGTACTTGCATAGAAGGTGACCTGATCTGAGATCGTGTGCTCAAACAAAAAACAATTGCAGCATGGATGGTGTATATAAGCCATTTAAAAAGACACACAAAACCGTTAGATTCGCTTGAAGTTTTAAATTTAATTTGTCAAACTATTTTAGTCGCTTTTAGACTGCGACCCATTCACTGACAAAATACCGGTATTTTCTCAGTGAACAAGTCGCAGTCTAAAAGCGAGGAAAATATTTTGACAAATTAAATTTAAATGTTGAAGTGAATCGAAAGGTTTGTGTGTTTTTAAATGGCTTATACAAACGTTCCATACTGCAATTGTTATCAAATATGTAAACTCTGATAAGTATATATGCATATCAACGTATCTATCTATCTCTCTGTCTGCATGCCTGTCTTTCCGTCTCTCTGTTTTCTCTGTCTGCCTGCATGCCTGCCTGTGTCTCTTTCTGCCTCTTTCTTTCCTCTTTCTCTTTCTTTCTCTCTCTCTCTCTCTCTCTCTCTCTATATATATATATATATATATATATATATATATATATATATATAGAGAGAGAGAGAGAGAGAGATGGATAGATAGATAGATAGATAGATAGATAGATAGATAGATAGATAGATAGGAAGATATTGTTCAATTTGCTTCATATACCGAAGGTCACTAACAGCTGGCATCATATTGTCGTAATTAATAGGGTGAGAAATTTTAGCGATATCTTCTCGTTATATCGGAAATTGCTAGTTGTATCACAAATTCGATGTCACTGTCAGTCATTCGGCTGTGATGGTGTCGTTGCAGAAGATCTTGCCTTGATTGGTATGAATTGTTTCTGATGACTACAGGTCGCAGGATACATATAATTTGCCAATTGTTAACCATAGAATAAATACCCGGATTATTAGTGGTCAACTACTTGCAGGTCAGTAACAGTGGCAGTAAGAAGATAGTTTGTTGCTTTGATATATAATGTCCGTTAACAGCGTATGTTTTGTTTATCTTAGAGGCAGAGTTAGCACTCATAAACCGCAAGGGAGAATGATGTCAAGAACGTTACATGTGGTGCCCATGAATTCGTTTCGATGACCTATGATTTTCAACTGTTAGCGGTAGAGAGAAGCGGAGTATTTTCTGGGCTTATATCAAAAGGACTTCATGTGTTGTGTGAATTCTCTATTGAAGTCATAGCTTTCTGTAAGGGTAATGGATGTGTATCTCGATCTCTAGCGTTTTGTCCTGGAATCAAACACATGTTACCATAGAAAATTTCGTTCCATGTCCATGAAATTAGAACTAGTGTTGCTGTTCGTGAGGATGAGGGTGAACGAATCGTGTCCTTCGAAAGATGAAGTGTTGGAACATGTAGATATGTTTTGCTTATACATGTTATATAACGTGAAAAGTGGTGGGTATCACTCAGTTGTAATTCCTCAAAAAATGCTGGATCTCTTATTTTTACAACTATAACAAACAACTCCGATGTGCCTAATAACACCCTGAGTGTAGCGGTTTATTCTGATTGACAATGTATATAATTCCTGATGCGTCTAAATATTTCACCTAACTATAATTTATACTGCTCACAAAATTCAGATGTGTAGACATGAAATATTAATTTTTTTTTCCAACCATGTGACAATTATGGCAATTGTAATATCATAGCCTATATAACATCGGTCTCCTGTCGCCAGTGTAATGTCTTCTCTGTTACATATATACATACAACTATACCAAATAAAGTTCTCATATTGCTGTAATATTACAT
Organism: Octopus bimaculoides; assembly: GCF_046866305.1. Taxonomy (NCBI): domain Eukaryota; kingdom Metazoa; phylum Mollusca; class Cephalopoda; order Octopoda; family Octopodidae; genus Octopus; species Octopus bimaculoides. The sequence goes on along the minus strand of NC_142930.1, from coordinate 39,235,280 downwards.
TCTCTAGAATATCGGAAGATGTCATGAATATCATGCTGCTTACCAAATAACTGAAATCTCTATGATAGTATAAGCATATCTAACTCAAACAAATGTATTGTTATCTTCTCACGCTTATACTTTCACTTGAGTAATTACGTATATATATATATATATATATATATATATATATATATATATATATATATATATATATATATATATATATATATATAGTAGGGATATGTCGATCACGTGAGACCATGGATCTGCGGCCGAAAAAAATCATCGCGCCGGCTGCTGATAGTGGTGCAGCTTCTGATGTCGTTCTAGAGATCCATACGGGAGTGGTAGCCCTGTATTTAACGACTGCATTTGGAGGAGTTCTCTGCCGGCGCTACTGTATTTTTTTTCCTTCCGTCGAGCGCTTTTCTGTAGTGGCGAGTTCCTCATTTTCTTCCCCTCGATCCATTCCCTTTCGCAGTGTCTGCCTCCAACGTGGGCGATCATTTGCGTCCTCTTCCCATTTCAGGTCATCCAGATCAATCGATTATATATCTCTCTTGTAGACGTCCTTGAAACGAAGATAAGGTCATCTTTGTGCTCTGTGCCTGTGGCTACCTCCCCATGCAGGAGGTTTTTGGTATCTTCCCGTCCGGCATGAGATTTACCTGACCGAGCGAGCTCAGAAGTCCTTGCTGGAGCAGGCTAAGTATACTAGTTGTTTTGGTAAGGTTATGGACTCCGGTGTTCGCAATTCGACCGGTCCACATGGTATATAAGATGCGTCTCAAATTAAGGAGGTGTAAGACGTTGAGACGCTGCTTTTGTCTGCGTAAGTGGCTCCACCTCTCCAAATTAAAAATCTTATAAGTTCAAAATCACAAGTGGCTGCATCTGATAAGGAACAACCATTACCACATGTGCTTGATATGTGAACAAGAATTGCTGAGATGAACTATAGGAGAAGGAGGAAGAAATAAAACCATGACAGTCTCCTTCACAAATTTGTATTTTCAAATTTATCTTCAAAAGAAAGGCTGTCAGAAACGCTGGATTTTACCATTGTCACGGCAAATGCACTCTACTCCTATCATCAATTTAACAACATAGAATATGTCTTGCCTTCGCAGATTAAGAGCAAGCAATTTGGAGTCAATTTGATTAGATATATATGTGTGTCCGTATGTGTATGTATGTGTTTTATGCATTATGAGTGCACGCTGATGTGTATCACATTGATGCATACTCATAAATAGCGCGTATAGACGCATACACAAGTATTCACAAATATATTGCTTTTGCATTCATCATTCATGTATGCTAATGTAACTATGTCACCCTTGCATCAAGAATTTTGTTTTACTTCTCGCTCAGGATCCGTTCGTTACACTCACCTGTGTTCGTTGTCTCACATGCAAACTGTAGCCTGTCACATTTATATAGAGTTTCATAAGATCCCATTACATTTCATAAGATATCATGTGACTTCATTGAAGGAAGCTTATACAGTAAGGGACAATGTAGTAATAGTTATTAAATAATGTTCAAAACAGAGGCCGAATATTAGTTATTATATTGCACGTGTACGTTCTCGAATTGAATATAAACGAATCAGACACGTCAGATAGAATTCTTTATACATATCGCAACTTGCGTTACGTTAATGTCTTCACAAATATAGTAGATATTGGTGTGTGAGTATGTGTGTGTGCGTGTGTGTATAAATGAAGGAAACGAAAAATGTAGGTGTAGACGAACTTTAATTCATAGTTTATATATATACATATAAAACCTATACACACCACGTACAGAATATGTTTGGGCGTGGGAATACTTCATATTGAAAAATAAATTAAAAATATATTCGGTTTGTAAGGACGTAAAAGGAAAACGTCTCTTCTATTCTCCTTCAGGCTGACAAGATGACAAAGTATTAAAACTAGAATCCAAGGCAACAGATCATTGTCTGAAGGAGAGGGAATGATAATAAAAGAACGATTGCGATAAATATACAAACAATATAAAATTATGCTATGAAGTGATATGGGGATTATTTTCATAAGAATGTGTGTGTACAGAGAAAATAATTTTGAAGACGCATAAATAAATGTAGAAAACAGCAAATTTTCTACCTCTGTTGGTTGGGAAATGTTGTTGTTGGCACTCCGTCGCTTACGACGACGAGGGTTCCCGTTGATCCAATCAACGGAACAGCCTGCTCGTGAAATTAACGTGCAAGTGGCTGAGCACTCCACTGACACGTGTACCCTTAACGTACTTCCCGGGGATATTCAGCGTGACACAATGTGACAAGGCTGACCCTTTAAATTACCGGCACAACAGAAACAGGATGTAAGAGTGAGAGAAAGTTGTGGTGAAAGAGTACAGCAGGGTTCGCCACCACCCACTGCCGGGGCCTCGTGGAGCTTTTGGTGTTTTCACTCAATAAACACTCACAACGCTCGGTCTGGGAATCGAAACCGCGATCCTATGACCGCGAGTCCACTGCCCTAACCACTGGGCTTTTGCGCCTCCACGGTTGGGAAATAGACCTGTCTGAAATATTATACTGTTGGTATTGATGATGAATGTGATATTGCTGATGATAATGTTGATAATAATGATGAGGATGATTATAATGACGGTGTTACATCATAATCAGCATCAAATATCTTTATATTATGAATTTTCTAAAGGTGGTGAGCTAACATAATCGTTAAAAACCCAGATTAAATATCGTTAAGCATTTTGTCCATCTTCACATTCTGAGTTCAAATTTCGCCGAGGTCGCGATGAAATAAATACCATCTAAGGAGTGGGTTCGATGTAATCGTCTTAGCCATCCCCCACCAGAAAATTCAGGCCTTGTGCCAAAAATTGAAATTATTACTATGTATTTTTTTCACTTTTGTTTGTGATATTGCTCAAAACTGATACGCGAAATTTGCACTCAAAATTACACTGCTGATTATTTCGAAAAGAGATCTCAATGTTTATACGGTGACATTGTGAAAGAGAACATTCGACCCGATCAAATTTCATTCACTATACATATAGTACGTTAAACCTGAAAGGGAGTAGTGACATCGCTAACAGTGGTATGCAAAGAAAATGATGGGAAATAGTAAGAACAAATTTACTTTCAATGACTTGGATTTGCACACAAAATACAGAGAGCAAACGTCACGAATTATATAAGAATAAATACATTTAAAAATCTCAAATATTATTAAATGAGATATCAGGCTGTCCTTCACCAGCTTTGCTGTCAGTAACTGCGCTATGCGTAAATAATTATGCCAGAAGTGTCCGTAAAGTAATTATCTCTTTAATATACTTCACTTGTTAATGACTAGTCTTCTGGAATCATTAAAATCAATTAACAACCAACAATTTTGCTCAAGATATATATATATATATATATATATATATATATATATATATATATATATATGTGTGTGTGTGTGTGTGTGTGTGTGTGTGTGTGTGTGTGTGTGTGTGTGTGTGTGTGTGTGTGTGTGTGTGTGTATGTGTGTGTATGTATGTATGTATATGTTTATATACACACAGTCTTTCTATAAAAAAAAGAAATAATAGTGAATGCAACTGCAAATTTTAGATATACACACATAAAGCAATAATCCAACCCTGGACAAATACATATGCTTACATTCGTATACATGTGTATTGGTCTGTATATGTATATATCTAAATGTGGGTGTGTATTATTATGTATATATGTATGTATGTGTGTGTGTGTGTGTGTGTGTGTGTGTGTAAATACTTCGATCGTTTGTAAAGTATATAAACGTTATGACAACAAGGTAAAGAGCATAAACAGCTGCACTGGTTCAAAATTTGAAACATTAACCTAGAAGGTTAATAAAATATCTTCTGTTTCATACTGGTATATACATATGTTTTAACATGTATGCATGTGTGTATACATCTATGTGTGTGTATGTGTGCGCGTGTGTGTGTTTGCATATGTGTGCGTGGATGTGCGTGCGTGTGTCTCTGTGTCTGTCTGTGTTTGTGAGTGTATGTGTATAGGCGCATTAAAATATGTGATAGATAAGTAGATAGGCATATACATTCATAGATGTGTAGCATTTAAGATACATCTCGAAGGTGTCCAGTCAGGGCAAATAGATATGGAAGTCATAAGTCTACCAGATATTTGAAATCGTAACTGAAATGTCTACTCAAAAATTGGTAACAACCTATTTTCGTTTGTTTGCAGCTAAATTGGTATTTGAAACTGTTGACCTCTCCGACACATTTTGAGTACGATGTTCCACACTTGGAACTACTTTCTATTTCTCTCATCGACTGTCATCATTTTATAACTATCGCACTATTTATGCATAAATATATCTCACTCTCTCTGTATGTGTGTATGCACACGCACACTCTCTCCCACACACTCACATGTAAATATATATATATATATATATATATATATATATATATATATATATATATATATATATATATATATATATATATATATATATATATATATATATATATATATATATATATATATATATATATATATATATATATATATATGTATATATATATATATATATATATATAAATACATACATACACACATATATATATATATATATATGTATATATATATATATATATATATATATATATATATATATATATATATATATATATATATATATATATATATATATTATTATTATTATTATTACATGTATTTATTTTCTCCTAGTTAATAATTAACTCGGACAAAATAAATTGGTTAATAGATACAAGGGTAGCAAAGATCACAAAATGACTGTGGTGTAACTCCTGTTTATGAGGTAGAAATCCCTTGTTATTTTGGGCACTTGAGTATATATAAATTTAGTAAATGGAGTAAAACGCATATTTTAACTGCATACTTTTATTTCCAACATATGTTTCGAAGATTACATATTATAACTTCCATAGAAATAGGTAATGCTGACAAGAATGTAATCTTGTCTTCAGGGAAATGCATCGGAACCAGCTTAAACGTAAGATATTTTAACCGGATATGAGAACTGTAGTTGGAGAAGGTTGTTACGTAATTTACAGGTCTCATATTCGGTTAAAATGTCTTACGTTTAAGCTGGTTCCCATGCATTTCCCTGAAGAGAAGATTACATTCTTATCAACATCACCTATTCCTATGGAAGGTATAATTTGTAATCTTCGAAACATATGTTGGAAATGAAAGTATTCAGTTAACATATGCGTTTTACTCCATTTACTAAATTTATATATATACATATCGATATCTATTTACATACATAAATATGTACATATATATGTGTGTGTGTGTATATGTATGGATGTGTGTATATATATATATGTGTGTGTGTATGTGTGCGTGTGTTGTTTGTGTGTGTGGTATGCTGTCTATGTGTGTATATGCACGTACTAACATTTCTACTCAAGTATATAGGTGTATAAATGTTTTTATGAATGATCACTCATTCTTGAACAGGTATTTAAATGGTTATGGCAATTGATATAGTTTATCTAAATATTAACGCCGTTAATTTAAAATTTCTTCATATCCTTCGTGTTAATGCTCATCACTAACAGTAAATAAATTTGCGTCACATTGATCTGTTTCACGTGAGTGTCATAATCCTGACCTGTTAGAATTAATGGAGTACGTGGAATCTTGCGTAATCAGTTGAAGAATTGTCAATAAAACTTAGTTCAACCCATACAACCGTTGAACGTCATCTTCTTCAACGACATGGAATGGTTCCTAAACTTGGAAAATGGGTGCCTCATGAATTGTCCGAAACCAACCGCAAATCCCGAGTTGACACCTGCTCTTGTCTCCATACTCAGGAACTCATTTCACCCTTTTTGGATAGACTTGTGACTGGTGACGAAAAATTGGTCACCTATCGGAATGTTAAAAGTCGTAAACAGTGGCTTGATAAAAGAGAAAAGCCTCAACAACAACCGAGAAGGGAACTTCATGCAAAAAAAGGTTCTTTTTCCTATCTGGTGGGATTGCAAAGGAGTGATTCACATTGAATTGTTACCACCTAATGCAACAATAAATGCTCAATTCTACTGCCGGCAATTAGAGCGTTTGAACCAATCTTTGAAGAAAAAAGACCCGCTTTAGTGAATCGAAAAGGAGTGATGATTCATTGGGAAAATGCGCACTCCCACACTGCAAGAATCACATCCCAGAAGATCGAAGACCTTGGTTGGGAAAAAGATTCCTCGTCCACCTTATTCTCCCGACCTTAGTCCTTCAGACTACCATTTGTTTCGTAGTTTACAGAAACATTTGTGAGACATAACTTTCGCAAGGATAACTTTCGGAGGTTGAAGGATGTCATAGATAATCAGGGAAAGTACATTGATGCATACATTTCAATCAAATATAACATTTGCTTTCTTTATTCAAAATTCGGACAGAACTTATGGCGTCGGTGTATCTGTGTACATATATGTATGTGCGTGTATGTATATATTTATATGAGTATATATGTATATATATATATATATATATATATATATATATATATATATATATATATAAAATTATTTAAAATTATAATACAGGGTATCAAGAGATACCACCACGTTGAAAAAATAGCAGTCAAATCCTGACTCTAAAACCACAATAAATGTCCGCATGGCACGATTAGTGAAGACGAAGACCAAAATAAACCAGTAAAAACAAAGATAATTCCAAATCCTGGATATCTGGCTTTGCATAAATAATAATGCTCTGCCTTCATCAGTGGAATATACTCCAGTACATAAATACAAGCAAATGTATATAAACAGTATACTTACATATACGGACGTACACATACATATATATGCACGTATGCACACGACTAGCTTAAATAGCCCGGTGGTATCTCTTGATACCCTGTATTATAATTTTAAATAATTATTACCTTTGATGGTTTTTATTCCCATGCTGACCACTTGATAAGATCAATATTTTAAATATCGATCTTATCCTTATTTATATATATATATATATATATATATATATGTATGTGTGTGTGTGTGTGTGTGTGTGTGTGTATATATATATATATATATATATATATATATATATATATATATATATATATATATATATATATATATATATATATATATATATATATATATATACAATAATAATAATAATAATAATAATAATAATAATAATAATATAAAAGACAATGATCCTGCAGATATTTACTTATGTAAATTTTAACAGGTGAAACCATGGTACGTAAATTAATGGTTTTTTAATTTAGTATTTTTTCATTTGTCTTACTCGTTTACACTCTGTTGTGTCGCTGATTTTTCTACTGAGAACATACTTTTTGGTGGTTGGATGATTCGGCATCTATTTCTAGCATTCAGAAATCTACATTTGCTGGTCATTCCTCTTATTCTTGTATGTAAAATAATTTTAATCTTCGGATTTTTTTAATATGCTAGACCACTGGTTTTAATGGATCAATATCAATTTCTACCCTCATTAATATATATATATATATATATATATATATATATATATATATATATATATACATACACTTTAATACAAATAAACACTTTCGCAGGCACATACATTTAAGTATTAAATTAACAAGTCATTCGTGGACATAGCTGTCTAAATCAGTATTTTCGACACAAAGCACAAATTAACATTCTACTAAAAGTTTCACATCCGGATTTAAATCATATTAATCTCAGACGCCCAACGTTTCTTGAAATCATTTGAGCAAGTTTTCTACAAAATATGCTACAAGTCGAAGAAATAACTATGGTCTGGAGAATAAATTAAATAACACGTTTAATATATATGTGTGTCAAAATACCAACAAAACAAATTGAACTGTCGATATATTTTTGTATTATCTAAGAAGACTAAAGTCTAGAAAAGGAATTTAAAATTCCCTAAGAAATGCGCTTACTGTAATTGGAGACACCCTTTTTGTACAATATATTAAATGCTTCGATATTCACTCATATTACTCGCAGATTCATGCACGCTTGTACATTTGTCTATATATATAACGAGTGTGCTTTTATAACTTTATTTCTCTTTCTCTGTATATATATGCTCAAACTCGTACATCCACCCACACTCAAACACACACAAACACACACTCATACATATATATATATATATATATATATATATATATATATATATATATATATATATATATATATATATATATATATATATATATATATATATACATACATACATATATACATATATGCATATATATATATATATATATATATATATATATATATATATATATATATATATATATATATATATATATATATATATATATATATATATATATACATACATATATACATATATATATATATGCATATATGCATATATATATATATATATGTATGTGTGTATATATATATACACATACATATATATATGTATGTATATATATGTATATATATATGCATATATACATATAGATATCAATGTTGACAAAGAGAGTTAAATAGAAGGATAGATATGGGTGTGTACATAAATATGTATGGTATACGTATTTCTTTGTGTGTGTGTATATACTTTTACACAGAGAGAAATATTGTAAAGATATACTAACTCGCGTGTGTGTGTGCGTGTGTGAGTGTGTGTTTGTGTGCGAGCGCGTGCGTGTAAGTGCGGTTTGGTGGCAATTTCTAAAATTGCAGTTATCTAACTTATCCTATTAGCCATTAAATTCCTGTCTTCAAGACTTTCTCGTTTTCCACAAAGAAAGAAATGTAATAGAAGAGGAAGGTATGCTTAAGTCTACGGTGTTAATTAACAGTGTTGAAGTCCTCGCAGCAGGAAACTAAAAGTATGAAAATACGCTCTTGTATGCGATCAAATGTGGCACTGTTTCTTAAACAATGCCAAGTATTTATGGAAAAACAAGCATGAATTATAAGGTGGATGTAAAACTTTCAATGTTCGTTGTTACTTTCAGGAAGTTCTTTTCAGTTTCATATCCTCTTATAATGCAACGTTTCTTTCAGATATTTCTCTAATGTGACAAAGTCGAAAACAGGTTTCCACACTCTCTCAGCATGCTTGATTTCTTTCAAATATATTACATGTTAAAACGGAAATAGCGGATCCATTAGCACGAAGTATACTGTGTATCGCTTTTTCTTCACTAATGGTGAATTTTGCTGCAACACCTTGAAAACGAAGTTATAAATATTATTTCCAATATTGCTGTATTTCTATAGAAACTTATAATTATTCGAGTTGGCATATTGTTGATTTGCTAGTTTTTTTTAATATTTAGTATACATCTACTATAAGGGACATCAAAACAATTCAAATAGAGAATATATAATAGAATTATAACAGTATCAGAAAAAAAATTTCAGTGATATTGCCAGGAAACGATGATACAAGAAACATACAACAATGAAGTAGATATCATATATCATACAACCCTGGTTATAGAACTTTGATTTTGTTTTATGTGATGTTAATTTCCAGTTTGAGAATTATAATTGTCAATATTGACGAAAAAAATGTAATGATCATGCAGAGCTATTTATTCATACACGATCATGCACACACATACACGTACAGACATGCGTCCTCACATGCACACACGCACGCACGCACGCACGCACGCACGCTCACACGTACACCACACACTCAGCATCATATTCAAGCACCCAACTCATACATGCAACCTCACACATTGTATGTTCATGTCTGTATTTACATAATTATGCGTATATATTCACATACATATGTGTATGCCTTTATTTATGCTTCTAGTTATCAATTAGTGTATTTATAGATATCCCCACATCTGTATTACTTGTTTAATGTGTGTACGTGTGCACGTGTTTTATCTTTTTTATAGCTATATTGTCAAAGTTTTATTATTTAAATTTACGGAAACAACAAAAACAAATATCACATGATGAAACTGGAATTATAAATATGGTCTTTGAATTTATGCATGAATACAACACAACGTAAACAATACGCTTCTCATACTGGGAGCCTATACATGGTCTTTGATTTGCTAGATATAGCAGCCGTATTTCCCGACGATTACTACTTTGGAGATCATGCAGTTATGAATAATTTAGTTAATACACCTTGTCTGAGAAGATTAAAAAAAAACAAAAACACATGATTACGGATAGCGAGTCTGGCTTCATTCAAATTTCATCGGAATGATTTGCATTGTATGTAGAATTACATGTCCATCATTTGAAAATATCAACTGAATATCTTTTGTCCTAGGCTTACAACGCTTCGAATTATGTTCATTACAAATTAAATGAAATAATTATTATTGTTTTTTTTTGTTCTGTTTAACACCAATTTAGGTTTGGTTTAGCTCTTAAATGATCAAAGGCATTGCGTTCATTACAACACTGATTTGCTTTGTGACTGCGCATCTTGTGAAAATCTGTCCGATGTTTCATGGTTGAAAATGATGTTATATTTATGGGATTTTGTTACTAATTTTAACACGTGTTGATCTCTTTGCTACTCTTTGGCTAGGTGCAACATGGTAAGCGTTAACTGCACACCCCTATGTTCAAAGATATTCTACCTCAACAATATCTATATCCCTCTTTGTACCTAATATGTACCTGGGTTTTAAATAAGAAAGAAACGAACATAGTACATCCACTGTACTAATACTACACAATGAAAAAATTAACTGGGGGGGGCCATACCTTTCTTTTAAACCTCAACAATCCATAGTTTTGTGCATAACTCAATAATTAAAATGGTGCTTCATTGAAAAGTAGGCATATATTAAGGGGCGAAATATGAAGAGTATGGGTAAAATAAAATTTCAGTAAGAGTAAGTTTAAGGAGAACAAAGCACCCATTAGATTTGTTTTCCTATTTTTACGTAATGAGTATGCAATGCTGAGAAAAATCTATGAAAACTAGAGGTTTGCAACTTATATGGTGCTTGTGTAACCATACTGTGAATCTACTGCTACAAGGACGGTTTGTAACTCTTATTATTAAATTGGTAATGGAAGTGAGCTGGCAAAATGCTTAGCTTTTCATTTGACTTTCCTTTCTGTGTTCATAGGCTCCTTGATGTCAACTTTATCTTTCATTTATTCGGAGTCAATAATATAAGTAGCAGTTGATTACTTGTGTCTGTGTAGCTCACTAACACCTCACCTTAAAATTGTTGGGTTTGTATCTAAATTAGAAAGAATTGTTTAGTAGACTTATTCTGAATCATTTTGCACTCATTTCAAGTACCACCGCACTCAGCTTTACCATTGTTTTTAATTAGCTGATTTTCTCTAAATTCAACGCCGGATAATCATAATTACTGATTCCGTAAAAATGGTGTCACTATCTGAAATCCAATACACGTAGACATTTGCGATATTTAGGGAAGATGATAGCCATAAAAGAAAGATAAGGGAAAATGTCTGTCTGTCACACCACGTCCGGTTCTAATCACAAATCTTGCAACTAAGCCCCCTCTCTCTGCTCCTTTCTATCTCTTTGTCTCTCACTTTCTGCAGATAGTCATTTAGATGAGTTTTTTAGCTAAAGCTTTCGGAAGAATGGTATTTGTTATTTTAAAAGCTTCCCTTATTTAAAAATGTAATCGAAAATATGAATTAATATTCATAAATATACATTCAGGAAATTAGCTTACGGCTATTCTCTTCTTTCTTTTGGTTTCCTTTTCATAAATAGTTACGTTTAAACAAATAAAAGTCATCTGTCTAGATGGATGAATAATGGTCTTTCTATATAAATCTCTTTACATTTTTATCTGTTTATTTTCCGTTCATTCTCTCTTTCTCATTCGTTTTCTTCCTTCTTCCGTTCATTCCTTCATTGTCTCTTCCTTTTTGCCATTTACATTTTTTCTCTCAATTTTCCTTTTTCTATCCTTGTGTTTTAGCATTTCCTCTCTGTATTAATCTCTTTCCATTTCTATCATATTTATTGTTTTCCTTCCTGCTTTTCCCCCAATTTCCCTCTCCCCCCTCCATTTTCTCCATCGGCAAAATAGCCCAAATTATTATGTACTCTACCCATAGCATCCTTCTTTCTGTAATATCAGAAAGGCGATCGAAAAATTCTTCTTACAGCCATTTTCATGAATTGGTCCACCATAACATTAAAAAATCAAGCAAAAACTTGGTTTTGACGAAGACGTAAATCGTTGATAAATTAACAATATATTATTCTGCAACTCTTTATTTTAAGCTAGCGTCATATCCCTCTCAAACATGCATTCGCCATTTCAAGGAAGTAGAATTTCAAAGGGAAGTAATACCAAATTGTGAATTTTACCTCATTACTGCAGACATCAAAAACGATCAGCTGTTTTCTGGTCTCGATAGAGTCAGTATATTCCAGACATGAAAACAGTTGCCTATAAACATCGATTTCCTAGTTCACAGAATGTCACAGCTGTTCCATATATAAATCCAATATAAATTCACCAAAGTTCGAAAGCATGATATACACGTATTGTCAAATTCGAGAAAGCCGTATATAATGCCTTATAGAAATAACATGAATAAAAACAAATGATTATTTTGATCTATTTAACCTTACTAATACTGAAACGTTGTTTTACGTATCTTCTACATTTTCGTGCCTGAATATAAACCTCAAGAATTCTATTTTGTTGAGCATAAAACAAAGGATCATAGAGATTTGGAATATATGGATCATATATGGATGAAGGTTTAACAGAAAATTTTCATAGACTCAGATATGGCTGTGTAGTATGAGGCTTGCTTTCCATCAACATAGCTCCGCATTAAGTCTCACCGCGTGGAATTTGGGCAAGTGTAATCTACGATAGACTTGGACGGACCAAATCCTTCTGAGTGCATTTGGTACAGGGCAATGGAAAGAACTCCATCGTATATGTGAGTATAGACATATGTGCGTGCGCGTGCGTGCATGGGAGTGTGTGTGTACCTTTCTGACTTTATGTCTGTGATTACCCCCACCACCACCACCACAGCTTAACAACTGGAGGTTTTGTTTTCACGTACCCGTAACTGAGCGGCTCGGCAAGAGGCAAGACTGACTTATAGGGCATAATTACAGAGTTGAACACCCCCGACTTTAGAAGGTTATAACTTTCAGAAAAATGAATATTTTTTAATGAAATTTTCTATGCATATATTATTTATTATGTAGATTACGAATATACAAGACTGTTCGGTGAAAGTGTTTTGGAATGGGGGTGGGGGACAATTTTCGGAAATTCCAACAGAGTTCACTAAAATGCCTCGTAACTTCCAGGAAAAGGTATATTTTTTCGTTAAATTTTCTACAAATATACCTTGATGTATGTACATTTCGAGCGTGTAGACATTTTGAAGGAAACAGCTGGAGGTTATTTTTGAGAAGTGTTCCCCACTCGGTGGTGTTTCGAAATGCACATACATCAAGTTATATTTGTAGAAAATTTCACGAAAAAATATTCATTTTCCTGGAAGTTAAGAGGAATTTAAGTGGACTCTGTTGGAATTTCCGAAAATTGTTCCCCACCCCCATTCCAAAACAATTTCACCGAAAATATTTGTATATTCGGAATCTACATAATAAATAATATATGCATAGAAAATTACATTAAAAACATATTCATTTTTCTGAAACTTATGACCTTCCAAAGTCGGGGTTGGGTACAACTCTGTAGTTATGCCACTTATAGAATAGGTACTTGACTTAAAGGAAGTCCAGGAAACGGTTTTGTCGACTAAAATCCTACAAGGTTGTGCCTCAGCATAGCTGTGGTAAATTGACTGAAACAGGCAAGAGGAAAATAAATGATGTTTGAGAGACCGGCTGCTCTTCTACAACCGGTCTCTCTGGCAACTTTAAACCACTTTTTTCGTATTCACAAAAGTTACTCAAAATATGATAGCTAAATCGACGAGAACTGTTAAGAGTAATAATCAAGTTAGGCAACATTATATCGAATATTATGCTGAGAAATAATTAAGAAAATGGTAAAGCTCTGATTATATGATTTCTGAATTGCGATATGTGTACCCCTTTCTTTACCTGATCTAGAAAGTCGAATATTTACTGGTCGAGAACAAATGAAAAGAAAATGAATGAAATGATAGAAAATTAACAAGTAATTTATTAATGATTCAGGGGAAGCAACCTTTTCCATTGAAAAATTGGGTGTATATGTTTGTTTCCACTTTAAAGGAAGATGCTATTGCTGATAGAAAATAGATCATGAAATAAGATTAGATAGAAAAGTAATAGTTGTAGAGTGACATAACTGAAGTTGCATGTATAAGGAAATAATTTCAGAGGCTGCATATTTTATATCAAAAGAGATTGATACAAAAATAAAATACACTGTTATATTTAAGTAGGTCTATATCTTAAAAAAAGATTTGTATTTATCCTCACTGATGTTAATTACTGAGAAAACAATTCTTAAACTAATTGAAATAAATAACACAATAAAATCTTATACATCACAGAAGATTTAATAAAAAGAAACACATTAAGTAAAATAATTGTCAAAAGAAAATGAAATTAAATGCTTTCAGTTTTCTACATGACGTTTCTAACAGCAACAAAAATGAAAACAAATAGGAGGAAAATACGAAAGAGCTAAACAATTATGTGTGAATTAATACAATGCTTAAATGACAAAGAAAGCGCATCACTTCAGTGAAAGCTAATTAACAGCTAATTATATTGGTAATTACATTGGTTCATTAGGAAGCATCCGTATTTATAGAATGTGAGTCACTTCGCTATATCAATGTATACACGTCTAACTGTTTTCGCAAAGGTTTACTTTTGCACTATGCGTTATAAATCTGCAAATAGAATATTGATTATACATGCATACATGGGTATACATATATATAATATATATATATATATATATATATATATATATATATATATATATATATATATATATATATATATATATATATATATATATATATATATATATATATATATATATATATATATATATATATATATATATATATATATATATGTGTGTGTGTATGTGTGTGTGTGTGTGTCTGTGTGTGTGTGTATGTGTGCATATATATATATATATATATATATATATATATATATATATATATATATATATATATATATATATATATATACATATACATACATATATATATTTACATATACATGCATACATGCATACACGCACAGCAGACACAAAAATAACACACATTTATCCGTAGATGGTAGAGAGAAATAATGTATCTGGTTTCCCCTCCCGGATTTATCAGATGCTTTCAAGCGACCCATTCGAAATGGATCAAACTTTAGTATACGTTCCGTAATTGTACAAATATTTCCATTCTGTTTAGATCATATGATCTTTTAACCACTCCTTAATACTTCTTTCTGGTACAAGTATTGTCGCACGCACAGCATAGAGTAATATGCTAATCCAATACTTTATTTCTTCCCGCACTCTTTTTTTTTTTCAACTCTCTACTAACATGAAAACATTCCCAATATAAACTATTGAATTGTAGCCTTGGCATTGTTAATGCGTTTTAATTTTCTCCCCTAGCTTTTTCGGTCATTAAATTCATCTTTCTTAGAAAACATGCCAATCCGGTTTTTCGATGAAATATGCAGGATCCACTCTCTCAAATGGTGCTTACCATTGTCACAAATACTATGAAAAACATTGAATTTTAATGATGAGAGTGACCATCAAATTTGCATCCACAGTTTTTTTAATAATGGCATAACGATTCTGGGTTCTGAAAGAAAATGGACACATAGTTTTCTCTGACAGAAAACTACCTGGCTTAGTCGAGATCCCAATATGGCACTTCGATAGCCATGTCGGTAGGATGTAGTTATTCTTCCTCTTCAAAATCTTCAGTTCATACGTTCCTCTTATTTTTTACATACGTACTTGGGAAGGAAGCTATTTTTTCAAAAGGGTCAACTGTAACAAATTCTTCATTAGCGTCTAACTTTCTGTATCCAAAGCATCAACAATTCTGCAATCTTCTTTACTGTTTTTCAAAGATGGATATTCATGGTACTCTTTGTTGATATTCTTTTCTCTATCTATCCGTTCGTTTTTAATCCCTGGGTATTTAAATCTGCTTTTGGGCAACCCTATATCTGTTACTTCAGGGTCGTATATTTGGTGTAACTAAAGAGAGGTAACATTGTAATTTTTCTTAAATTGATGCCGTGTAGTAGACTTTTTCAAACTATTCATTTCAGCAGATGATTATAAAGAGAAAGGACCATTTCGTGCAAGCTAGAAGTGTATAGACAAAAATACGCATGACATGTAGGGGACTGATATCGGTGGAAACCGGTTGAATCGCCTCCTTCGCTCTATAAGACCGGCTATGTATATATGTGTATATATGTATGTGTATATGGATATGTATGTATGTGCATATAAATATGTGTGTACGTATGTGTATGCATCTGTGTATGCATGGCATGAAGGGGACTGATATCGGTGGAAACCGGGTCAATCGCCTCCTTCTCTCTATATGCCCAGCTATGTATATATGTGTATATATGTATGGGTATATGGATATGTATGTATGTGCATATAAATATGTGTACGTATGTGTATGCATCTGTGTATGCCTGTGCGAGTGAGTGCCTCTGTGTGTATCTGTCCGTATATATAGGTATGTATACGATTTAATTAATTGAGGTTATTACTAAGGAAAAAATAAATGTGAAGAAAAAAATTCTTATTTTCTCTCACTATGATATTAAGTTATTCTAATCATAGAATTAAGATAAAACTATAACTAAAATGATATCAGTGTTTCGCAGTCCTCTAAATCTAAATCTCAATATAATGCAATTAGATTTTGCATAAGTTCACTATTAAAATTTATCCTGAATCTGTTGCTAAAATTTGTCTTAGGAAATATTTAATGA
Source organism: Octopus bimaculoides (assembly GCF_046866305.1). Taxonomy (NCBI): domain Eukaryota; kingdom Metazoa; phylum Mollusca; class Cephalopoda; order Octopoda; family Octopodidae; genus Octopus; species Octopus bimaculoides. The sequence goes on along the minus strand of NC_142930.1, from coordinate 39,218,335 downwards.
CTATCAAAATTACTCGGATTTTGAAACTATGCTCTTTGACTTCTTAAAACATTTATATGTACGAAGGTAAGTAAAATATTATAGGCACTCTTGTTTCTGTAAGTTCGTTAGAAGAAAGGAAGCGCTGAAATGTTATATCATTTCTGGACAATGTGTGATTTATCCAGTGGTTATAAAGCTTGTTAATTCTATTGGAGAATGAGTTCGGCTGGTCACGCTGCCATTTGTGAACACTTCCTGCATTTCTTCAACTGGAGTAAGTTGCTAACCACGCAAAGAATGTTTGAGCATCCCAAACTTGATATAAGAACATCCTTATATCAAGTTGGGAAACAGAAAAGAAAAGCGCTTCAATAAGAATGCTGAAGTAAAGGGAATTGTGTTTTAGACCACCACCAATGCAATTAATATGAAGATTTATTGGGTCAACAAAACACCCAAAGATCAGTGTAAAAAGGGAAAAGTATAACATACTCAAGAAACAAAAAAAAAACATTCCACCAAAATGCACGCACAGTTCCTAGTAATGTAAATTTGCAACATCATCTTTGGCTTCAAAAATTATTATTATTGATACGTGAAAATGAGAAATCAGCTCAAAGATAACAACTAAGGAATGATAGCAACATGAGAAATTCATTGACAAGGTCATATATCTAAGTGCATCTTTGCAATGAGACATTTTTAGATGTGTGATCAAACATTTGCTGCAAAAGAAAAGGAGATGAAATATAATGAAACACCAACATTCGCTTACAAGCTGTATTAAATATGCCCCGTTACAAAGTTGATATACGAAAGGTACCGAAAAGAAACAGGAAGTTTTCAGTATTATGCCATTCCTTTAGTATTACATGTTAATAGATTTATCACAATGCATCGGAACAGGCATATTTTTCTAATACTCGATGCAGTGTTGGAACACTTGAGAAGTAATGCTTTCAACGTTTCTACCGTTTTTTTCGTGACCTTATCCACATTTTCAAATTTGGCAGGGCTAGCCTTCGTCAACAGTGATGACTCACGAAGAATGACCCGGGTCAACTACAACTGTTCTGTCAATTCACAACAGCATTCAGTCGTGACTGCTTTCGATCTTCTGTGAGAAGGAGAGGAAAAACATTTGATGCATCATTTTATTCACATTTCCTCGCTCAAAATTTGTTTGCAGGAGATCCAGGACACAAGAGTCATATCAACAAGGTCATCAATTATTTGTAAATGGTCATCCAACATTAGTTCATGATTTTTTTTCTTGAGGTTTTCTTAGGTGCAGGATGTCGACGGTCGTCCTGAACGTGATTGGTCTTCAAACGACAAGTGACCATTCCTAAAGCGTGAAAACCATTCGTACACTTGTGTTTTGCTTATGAACGCCTCCTTCGTAAGTTGTTTGAAGCATGACAATTGATCCGATCGCGTTTTGCCCGAGCCAAAAGTAGAATTTCACGGAATTTCGCGTTCCTACGTTTCAGCCATCGCAAAATATCTACGAATTGGAGAATAGCACTGCAAAAAAGATGCAACATGTGGCAGTATTGACTGAAAAACCATATTCCGGTCGGCAGATTGATGTCAGCAGGGTGGAGCAAGTGGCTTGTAGCGGCGGAAGCGTGAAATACAACGGGACTGCCTTATACAGATATTTGCGGTGATTTTGGGTACACTCTCATTTATGTGATTGTGTCATAAGAGATTTCATTTTCCAACCACAAGTTTCTGTGTTCGGTCCCACGGTGTGGAACCTTGGACATATGTCTTCTGCCATTCTGTTACAACCTTGGGCTGGTTAGAGCTTCGTGAGTTATATCGAAAGAAATATATATATATATATATATATATATATATATATATATATATATATATATATATATATATATATATATATATAAATATATCATATAATATAAATAGTACCATCAACATTGATAATGGAAGTCAGTTTTGAATAAATAGCCATGGGTACTTAGTACTTATTGTGTTTCATTCAGAGCAAAGTATCTGTATCGTATTGGAATTGTTAGACCTGTTAGACTTGTTAAAGGTTTGAATATCCGGGTTGTCAGTATTTTGTTGGTTTTAGAATTGTTGCTCGTGTACCACAGAGGTGTAATGTTCTCCTCCACACTGAAGAAAAATATTTTCCAAATAGTTTGTAATCACAACAGTTTGACTTTTAACTAAAACCATTTTGTTTTTGTAACGAACGTTCTGCAATTCTGTAAGATAATTTCTGAAACTCACGTCTAGTAGAAGGTGCTTGCAAATCCGATATAACATCTTTTAACAACACTAATAATGACAATACCCTGGTTCCATCATCTATGCCGTTCAATGTGTGTGTAGCTATTAATAATACTTTGTGTGCGATATCCAGTTTTATTTGTATGCAACGCTGGGTTCAGCACGTTAGAATTCTTATCCCTCCTCACTTTAAAACAATAGTAAGAAACAGATTATCTAGAACGTAAATACAGAATAGAATATTAATATTGAAGGTTATGGGAAAAACAGTGAGAATGCTAAAGTGACACGAACGAATATCTGATATGTTATATTTTGTCCTTTCAACTGCTATTCAGAATCTTTAAGAAGAAATCAAAATATATTTAAGCGTATATAAGAATTGCAACATCGATTACTTTACCAATGGAATTTATTGCGCCCAAACATTCAGCAATTGACTGAGTAATAGAATCAATTAGATCGATTAGATCTATTTCACTAATGAATGTATCGATTGTATTTATTTTATCAAGTTCAAAATAACGAAATGAACTTAAAATAACATAATTGTGTTTCACAATATATGTTGTCCAACGCTCTACCTGTTCTATCATCATACTACAATATAAGCATTACAAATACGGTACAATTTCAAGAGAGCACCGAAATTATCTCTCAAAAACACATAAGAGGAAGCTAAAGCTTGCACAAATACTCACGTTTCTTTCTATTCCATATTGTTCTCATTAATATATCGGATTCATTCGGAAACTTCCCTTTCTAAGAAGATTTCATTCCATACCTAATCCACTTACTGTGTTCGGTGAGGATTTTCTTGAGTGGGAAGCAGTATGAGAATCAACTATGTCTTACTGTATACTACATGAAATTCGTACTCAAATAACTTAATGATAACATAAGCGTACAACAAGCATGTTCTTGGTAGTGAGGGTATATGTATTGCTGTGTATGTATCTATGTGGATTGGGCGTATATACTTGAGCTACACAAGAATATATGTTACATTACGCGAGTGTGTAAACCTGTATATATACACAAGAACGAGATAAATACAAAATACTTGCACTTATCTCTCTCTCTCTCTCTCTATCTATCTATCTACTAACTACCTATCTATCTATATTGAGAAAGGATATATATATTATTGCTTTATATGTGTGTGTGTATGTGTGTGTGTATGTCTATATATATGCATACATATATATATATATATATATATATATATATATATATATATATATATATATATATATATATATATATATATATATATATATATATATATATATATATGTGTGTGTGTGTGTATGTGTGTGTGTGTGTATGCATACATATATATGTATATATATATATATATATATATATATATATATGTTTATATGTATGTATATATGTATATATGTATATATATATACATATATATATATATATATATATATATATATATATATATATTTATATGCATGTATGTATGCATGTATGTATGTGTATATATGTATACATACACACACGCACACACATTCAAACATACACATATATATATAGAAAGAGTGAGAGAGAATTACATAATTACATTAAAAAAAAACAGTACATTTATGGAAGAGGACGAGTTGTATGTATATAACATTGCTAAACTGCCAGGCATGTTAAATGGATCTTTATAGGATTAGTTGTGTTTTGGGGACAGGAAGCAGAGATGAGGAAAGATATCCATTTCACAATGCCACAAGATTCGTTGATGTGGACGATATGGAACAAATTATGGTGATGTAGGTGTAATATTGGAGGTGATCTAAGTTGCTGTTTCTTTTCTTTTGTTTTTAACCCCGACCAGCTGCAGTACACTTTCGGTTAAATCACTTGGGTGAGATGGGGCAGGCGTGGTAGTATGGTCAGAAGTTGTGTTCCCAACAACATGGATCTCAGTTTAGTCCCCATGCAGGGCGCCTAAAGTGGGTGTCTTCTACTATAACCTGACTGACTTTGGAGTACCTAATTCGCGGTATTCTTGTACCTGCGGTTATGTTCCTGCTCATTCGGTTTACCCCATTTCTGTACCTTGATTGGGAATCATTATAATATGTAGGAGATTTCCACTTTATCTCTTCCTCCTTCTACTTATCAACTGTTCTACTTCCACTCTCCTCCCCTTTTCTCTTTCTCTTTTCATCATCGTTGCCATCACCTAAACCGACATTCACTCCCTCTCACCATGCCTGACTTCCACCCATCCTCCAGCATCTTCAATCACCTCTTTACCGTTTTCTTTCCTCCCCTCCCAGATTACTTGCAACCCGCAAAAATCTGTCAGGCTTAAAACAAAAAAAATTACTCGCCACTCTAGCCATCTCTCTTTTCTAAGCCGTTGCTTTAAGACTGTGAGTAATATTTTACAATTTCTCCATCTCTTATAATATACTGTTAAGAAAGTAGATCACAATATTATGGAAATTTGACTGTTATATATAACAATACGACAGAGAATTTAGAGATTTCTGCGTGAGTTTAACCACCATATCGTGAACTTAGTAAGTTATTTCAATGCATTGCAACATTAGAGCAACTCAGATCAAAGTGACTGTCTAATTTGTAATTTTCATTTACATCGATATTGATACTTTATCCTTCTTAGCTGCGCACCTTCCTCTTGCACACATTCAACCACATACAACCACTTCTCCCCTTGTTTAGATTATCATTGAGAACAAGTCTGTAGATTTTGACTTTATGGGAATGCAATCTCAAGTAAATTTTTGAACTTTATGAACTCTGCAATGTTCATACTTACATAAGTTCAGAATGGAAATTAATTCTTATTGGAAAAAGAAAGAATAAATATATAGTACAATATAGAAGTGTATTTACTTGATTTTCGCTACTTTTGAGTTCAACTGTGAACTGTGCTATATTTCCTATTTGTCTACTAGATGAAACTCAAAATATCGTAGGCTATTATTTCTGTAATGAACAATGACATGTCTAGACTAAATGGATAAAGATAGAGGACACATGTTCATACACTGAACTATTGAGATTATCTAATTACTATCATATTTTAACACTTTAAATGTTATAATTTAATATGTTTATAATAGTGCATATATATATATATATATATATATATATATATATATATATATATATATATATATATATATATATATATATATATATATATATATATATATATATATATATATATATATATATATATATATATACATACATACATACATACATATATATAATTTGTGTCTGAAGACTTAAAATGACCGTATAGTAATTTCTTCCAAGAAATTAAACGTCATTATTTCTTTCAAGTCCTCCAGGGCGAGATAGAATTGTAAGATAAGAAAAACAAATAGACATACAGAGTTTGTACTCTTACGAGCGGAAAACAATGATTTACAAATTGTCAATTCATCAAATGTTGGAAGATCTCTTGTACCGAATGTCCGGATGGATGTGTATACCCCAGTGGGAACGTGTCAACAAATATTGAATTTTAGAGAAAAAAGGAATAATAATTATTCTAAGCGTTTTTATCATATCCGAGAGCTAGTCTGAATACATTTGACACACCAATTCATGCAACATTTTCAAAACATTATCGATGATGACTTCGGAAATCAATGATCGCCATCGCCAAAGAACTTCAGTTATCCGAGTAAACTATCAAAATTGAGATCATTCAATATACTTAAAGTGTTCTGTTATATTCCCAACTCATGTTGCAACCACGACAGGGACAAAACTAGTCGGTATACAGCACTTACTCGGTATTACATCTATTCTTTAGGGTTTGGTTGACTCCAATACTCTTCATAACCTCTATCATTTGCTATTATTAGCACTTATAACAGGTAACACGTAAACAATGGATAAAGAATTCCTTGGCTTCTCCCTTAAAGACACTCCTATTCCTTCACAAAAAAACTTTTACTATACTCCTTGATGAAACTAGGGAGCTCATCCGACGAATACTACAAATCTCCTCTTATAGATGTAATAATCCATTCTTCTACTATTACCGTCTCCGATGAAGGGATATATTGGATTTTCCCTGAAACAGCTGTAAGACTTTATAAATAAAATATAATTCTAACTTTGCCATTGGTCACTTTATCTTATTCTTTCTTTATATATACATACACACGCACACACACACACGCACACACACACACACACACACACGCGCGCACATACATACATATATATATATATATATATACATATACATAATTACATATATATATATATATATATATATATATATATATATATATATATATATATATATATATATATATATATATATATATATATATATATATATATATATATATATATATATATATATATATACGTGTTTGTATGTCTGTGTATGTGTGTAAGCAATTGCATATTTCAATAACAAATGAATACATATAAAACAAGAGATCGATGGCCGGATTTGGTATTAAAACAAGGAATGGCAATGTTAGAAGTCACAATTTATCTGTAGAATATCACTGAATTCAATAAAATAGTAAGAAGCAAAGAGCTGTTTATTTTGCTCTAAAAAATGTTATGTTTTCTACATCATTACATTCTGAAAGTAGGATTGAAGAAAATAGTCGGGAATTATCATCATGTAAAAATACTATCTGGAATAACAAGAAAAGAAGAAGCATCTACTCGCAGGTAGGAGTAGCAGCCACACAAAATCTATATAGCGTCACACACTCGAATACCCACCATAACATTTCAGTCACAGAACTTATGATACAGACTTCATCAAATATGATATAGTCTGGATCATAAGTGTTGTATATCAGAATGTATTCCTACAATGCAACATGAACAATATTCAGTAGAAACGCAATTGTGCATCCCTAGGTATTACCAGATTGTGCAGAAGAATTTTCGTTCAGCTTCCAACTGCGACCATCGCATATTTTGTAATTATTCGATAGTTGCCTTTGGAAAATGGGCGGAAATAGTTCTGCATAACCTGGTAATACCCACGGATGCACAATTGCATTTCTAGTGATTATTGTTTATGCTGTATTGTAGACATACAGTCTGAAATATATTACAAATGATATAGTCTATATCATCTTTGATGCAGTCTGTATCATATGTTCAGTGTCTGAAATATAGTGAAAAAGAAACAAAAGAAAACTGCCACATATGTTACACTAAGTATTTATTATCCTTTGCACTTTTTAGCAAAATTTTGTACACATAGTATATTCTTACATCGGATATCTGAAAATATGTTCATAATACCTACTAATTGCAAGATACTACTTGTACTTTCTGATGCTGCTTGAAAAGAAATTCTATTTCGTGCACTGACTTCAAATATAATAGAACATGTCATTTCATTCGTATACAGTAAACAGTGAGTATTTTTAAATGAGTTCATTTGTTTATGCAGACATTCCGAATGTCTCATCTCTTCTCCAAACTCTTATACGAAGTATATATGTCATAAAATGTGCATAGTATAGACACAATTTTTCCATGTACATATCAAAACTTCGCATGCATTAAGATGCATGCATATACATGCACACGCACGCACGCGCGCAAAACACGCGCACAAAAGTAATATATATATATATATATATATATATATATATATATATATATATATATATATATATATATATATATATATATATATATATATATATATATATATATATATATAAGTATATATAAGTATATATATACATTTATAAGTATGTATATATATATATACGTATGTGTATTTGTGTGTGTCTGTATACACATGTGAGAACCAGGAGTTGAGATGTTGGAACATCAGATGTGGTCAAATCTGAAGGTCAAGGTTATCTTTATTAGATCAAACGCTAGATTGTGGCATGGATGTACATGTTGATGCAATGATTCAATTGGGATATGTGGAGGGCACAATATGTGAGGGGCATAAATGGGAGCTTTCCATCCCATCTTCCGAATCAATTCCTTAGGACCGTGAATAATGTTACATGTACTCGTATTTGTTGGTAAGTGGCATATCCTTAAGCGACAAATTTAATTTCATTTTCTCCATTTTCGAATCTTCTATACAGTTAGCGTTCTCTCTCACTCACTCTCTCTCTCTCTCTCTCTCTCTCTCTCTCTCTCTCTCTCTCTCTCTCTCTCTCTCTCTCTCTCTCTCTCTCTACACACACACATATACGTGCATGTTGAAAATCAACTTATTTGTTGACATTTAGTTGTCGGTTTGCTGTTATTTCTTTCAAGTAAAGATTTAATTATTTATGTTATTTTTGTTTTTTACGTTTGACTCTGGAGGAACGGTGACGCTCACTAACTTTTAGGGATCTGCTGAGAGTTTTGGACAGAAGACTAATGTATCATCAACTGCGGATTGGCCAGAATCCTCTTTAAAATGTCGAACAAAGGCAGCTGTCATAGATGGACTTAGTAATTTTTTACTATTATGTCAATCCACATCCCAGGGTTGGTATTTTCTCGCCAAAGCTTAGAGAAACAAAAGCATAGATGTCCTAGATGATATCTGAACTGAAAGTACCGACAGCTGGGAAGAGTATCTGACGGAATTCTGATCGACATACTATTTATTCTGTTAGTACCTCGTTTTATCCATTGTTGTGTGAGTTGGAAGTTAATTCTACAAATTTACGGTAATTACCTCTCATTAATGGTAACTAAGTTTGCTCATGAACAGGTTCAGATATAGTTGCGAGATATATTTGAAGATTATATAATGATATGCAATAATATCCGGATTCCTTATGTAAATACTCAAGAGGCCACAAATTATATTGTAAGTAGTAGTACTGGTTGGAATTTTCATAGGCTCACTATGAATGAATGATTCTAGTACTGTGAAACCTTGCATACATTAATTTGAAACTTTCTTATTCATGACAACGTTATTTCCCTGCAGTTAAGCTGATATTTGACTTCAAATGTAGAAGAAGACTTTAAATGCAACTTGCATCTACTTATCTTCAAAATAAGTAAACTTTGGTATTGTGGTTTTATCAAGTATCTTCTGAAAACGGTTTATCCCCACTCCCATACCCCTATTATAAAAAAAAAAACATTCATACTGTCATGGTTGCTCCTTTGGCGATGATATTCCAGGTTTATTACAGTGCAAACACTGAATTTAGAAGCGGAGGGAGAGTCTTGAAGAGAATCAAAGTTTTGGTGTCCTGCATTTGCCATCACCGAATAAAAGATTGATCGAGTTCACTCAATGCTGGAGAATGACAGGCGATTGACTATAAATGAAAAAGACTATGCTAATCGCATATCAGTGAGAGAATTCAGAGTGGTGTGCACAATAAACTTAGAATAACAATGTTTTCTGAGAGGAGGACACCGCAACTTCTGACACGATATCACAAGCGCAGCGGGCTGAAAAAAATAACATGAAAATAGGACATTGTTTAAACCGGATCCAGCTGGTTTACTGGGACATTTCTGAACCCACGTTAGCTGTTGGCTTTATCACCTCTTTTCTTTCTTCGAAGAAGTTCGAGTTCATTTCATCTACCTGGGAAGTTGATGGCCTCCGTTTTCTGGCTTGAAAACTCTATTGTTTCATGACTGCATTAAGCAGAGCCGCACAATCATTAATGCAGATTGCTATTCCAATTTGCAGAGTTAGATATGGAAGGCTATCATGACCAGACACCCAGAAGGACTGAGAAAAGTCTGCTCATTGTGACCGTGGTTTTTGACTTTTGGTCAGTCAAAAGACGCACCTTATTTAGACCATTTGGCCATCATCTCTACCACAGCATGAAACAACACATGTCTGGGAACAAAATACGCAGTGATGATGACGTCATGCCTGCTGCTTATTATTAGCCATAAAGATGAAAGCTTCTTCAACAATGAGGTCCGTACACTGCAACACTGATGGATGACGTGTTTGTACTACAGTAGGGTTGAAGAAGAAACCTCATTTGATCACATTCAATGAGAATCTATTTAACAGTTTTGAACGATTCGGCGGAAATTGAATATCTATTGTAATAGACAGTGTAATGAAATTATTATTTTATTCTTGTGAATTCAAGAGTTGTCAACGAAAACTTAAATATTTTTTAGTGATATTTTAATCTTTGTATTTCATGGTATATTTTGGTATCGGAATTTCATAATATCAGGTTCGTCAATATTATAGCAAGAATTGATTTACCATATGTCTTCCGTCAGGAAAAGCCTGCTCAAGGAGATCCATGATCAAAGATAATATAGTCTTGAACATAACGTTTTTTTCACTTTCATGTACACGATGTAAAATAGCAAAATGTTCACAGATTTATATTGAAAATTTGCGTATTTATCTTTCGTTATAATTCTATATTCTATAGAAGTGTTTAGTGTTTAGTAGGTTTTTTATCTTAATTTTTATTGAATCAAATTATTTAATTGTTTGGACTTCGTTCTACTGAGCGAAGGTATATATTTTTATCAGACAAATGTATTTATACGACAAAATATTTTTACTGAAGCTTCGGTCTTCTAATTTAACGCGAAAGTTGAGGGATGATCTAATAAATCGATTGTTTAATCGTTAATAAAAGCATTACTATCATGCATATAAACATATGTATCTACTAGTTTATCTTGAGAAGATATAGTCAAACTAGCTTGTCTCCTATTTGTGTAAGCCTATAAAATATTAGATATTTCAAATAAATGTTAGGGCGTTATGTACATGTATCTTTATCTAACGATTTATCTATCTATCTATCTATCTATCTATCTATCTATCTATCTATCTATCTATCTATCTATATATCTATCTATCTATCTATCTATCTATCTATCTATCTATCTATCTATCTATCTATTTATTTATCTATCTATCTATCTAGCTAGCTAGCTAGCTAGCTAGCTATCTAGCTATCTGGCTAGCTAGCTAGCTAGCTGTATATATAATAATATTAAGGACAAAGTCCAAAATTAAGGTAAAAACTCAATTAGAATCAATTTATAAAATATTAAAATTAAATGGAGTTTTACAGATTAAAATATATATAAAACATATATAGTTTTAGGGAAAAGAACCAAGTTTCATGAACTCATCGATGCAAATCCACTATCACATATAGAAAATTAATAATTAAAAGCACAATAAATAAGTATAATACAATACAAAAGAAATATCATAAGATAAAGATAATAGTAGTATTTTCATCTTATGATATTTACTTTGTTTCATATTATACTCATTTATTGTGCTTTTAATTATTAATTTTTCTATATGTGATAATGGATTTTCATCGATGAGTTCTGGAAACTTGGTTCTTTTCCCTAAAACTATATATATATATATATATATATATATATACACACACACACACACACACACACATATATATATATATATATATATATATATATATATATATATATATATATATATATATATGTGTCTGTGTGTTTGCCTGCCTCCGTGTGTATGCGCGTATATATGTTTTATGTATGTGCGTACGTATCCACGCGTAGACTGTTTGTAGTGTATATGCATTAACCAAAAGGTGGCAGTAGTAATTATTTATTTAGCGTATTCATCTCAAAGTTTGAAAACTGATTTTATAGAAGGTTTGTGTCCTGTGTGCGTGAGTTAGCGAATAAAAGCTGAATTTCAAAGGGGGGGGGGTATCTTTGTGTTATCTATATACGTTTGCAAATATATGTGCTGCAGGTTCGTGCGTGCATACATATGCGGTAAAATATATCTGTATGTGGCCAAATTTTGGTCGCTTAAAGGGAAAGGGGACGATAAAAAAGACGACAGGAAAGAAAAGCGAAGGGAATATAGGTGATCTTTCATATGGCCATTTGTAATGTAGCTGTTAAAGTTAATGAAGAATCAATACGACAATTTTGAAAGTAACTCTCACTTTATTTCTCTCTGACTATCTCATTACCTCTCTCTATCTCTCTTTCGTTCTCTCTCTCTCTTTTTCCCTCTCCCTTTGCCTATATATTTATCTCTCATTTTCTCGTTATGTAAATATTGAGAGGTATTCATATACACACATGCGTACACCCAGAAATATCCAATATGCAATGATATATATATATATATATAAGATTGACCAGGGATTGGTCTGTCAATATGCTAGAAGAAGCTCACTTAAACAATTTTCAAATACGGATTCAGCGGAGCAAAAACAGGTGGGCTAGACCAGTGAAAATTGTACATACCTCGATTATCTGCAGACTATAGTTTCAAAATCGATACTTCCAAAATAAAAGTATCTATTTATCTTCAGTACAGATTGCCGATATTCTTACAATCGAACAGAATCTCGTGCTAGTTGTCTTCAACCAGTGAAACCGTGCACGTGATTCTATCCACATCGCGCCAAAACTAAGACTTTTGAATTTTAATCTTTATAATGGATAGAATCACGTGCACGTTTTCACTGGTTGAAGACAACTAGCACGAGATTCTGTTCGATTGTAAGAATATCGGCAATCTGTACTGAAGAAAAATAGATACTTTTATTTTGGAAGTATTGATTTTGAAACTATAGTCTGCAGATAATCGAGGTATGTATAAATTTTCACTGGTCTAGCCCGCCTGTTTTTGCTCCGCTGAATCCGTATTTGAGGAATTTTTAAGTGAGCTTCTTCTAGCATATTGACAGACAGGTCACTGGTCAATCTTATATACACAAGTACTATAATCTTTTTTAGAAGCTCCCCAAAAAATTTTTCATGAACCTTCTGATTCTTTTAATGTGCTAGTTTCCTGGTATGAAATTGATATTAATTTATATCGAATTTTCACCATATTATGTTAATTATATATATATATATATATATATATATATATATATATATATATATATATATATATACAGATACAAATGGAAATACAGACAGATGCATGTGTATTATATACCGTCAATATATTTTGAGCGCTACTCGGGGATTGCAGAAGTAATTCCTAACAGAATTAAGCAAGTATAGATGCAGTTATATTTATATACGGAAGAAATTCCCAAAATTAAAATCGGATTCAAAATGTAAATATACACTCATATGTTTACGTGTTTGCATATATATATAAAACTTATTAATGAGGGTAGAACTTGATATTAATTCAATTAAAACCAGTGGTTTAGCATATTAACAAAAATCCGAAGATTAAAATTATATTACATACAAGAATAAGAGGAACGATCAGCAAAAGTGGACTCCTATATGCTAGAAATAGATGCCGAATCATCTAACCACGAAAAAAATATGTTCTCAGTAAAAATTCAGCGACACAATACATTGTATATATATATATATATATATATATATATATATATATATATATATATATATATATATATATATATATATATATATATATATATAAGTATGCATGTGTTTCTGTGCTTGTGTCTCCGTGTGTATGTGTATTTTTGTGCATGTGTGTTTTTGTGTCCGTATTTCATCCCCACTACTGAGTGGTAACCGGCGCTGGTGTGTTTACGTCTCCGTAACAAAGTGATTTGTCGTAAGCTACCGAATGTTGAGGTTTCAGGTTTTAAAATGATAAGTGCTAGGTCCAATTTGTTCACTTAAGCTTCTTCGAGGTAGTGACACAGAATAGCCTCAGCGTGAATCCTAAAATCAGTAAAAGATAAACCATATAGACATACACGCAATGTACACTTATAAGATATGTCCCAATTTATCATGAATGATGGCAGCTCTAGTATGTGAAGCTGTATTATCGACCTTTGAGGCACCTAATTTCATTGCTAAAAATATACTGGATACAGCCAAATGCTCAACATTGTCGTTACAAACATCCTTAGGATTGATTTCATGTTGGAATTGAAAGCACCGTCAAATTTAGTTTTAATGAAAAAAATATCGATGCGTCGAGAATTTTATTCAACTTAAAATTGTTAAAATACAACTTACAATATCAAGCGAGCGACATGGAGTCTTGATGGTATTCAAGTTCCAACCATGGGTGTTCTTATGCAATGGGAATATATATATATATATATACATATGTAGACAAATTATATAGAGCAAGTAAATAAATGCAGACAAGTGAGTGAGTGTAGAGATGAACAGATTTATATTTCTGTCTCTTGTATTGCTTTCCTAGCAGGTTGCCATTAAAGATCACTCTTGGTTAAGAATGCACTCTCTGGTTGTCATATTTGTCTCTGACGAGTAGAGCTTGCACAGAGAAAAAATACTTGATACACTCACAGTATTTAAAGAATATATTTAAAAATAAATTATGAATCAATTATTTGAAATCTGTTTGCGAGGAAGCTAGTATAAATTGCTTAATAACTCAGCTGTAAGTTCAATGCGAGTTATAGAGAAACGGCTTTAACCAATGATGTTCACTACATAATTAATTCCTGTTAGCTTGCCATGCAATAATTGACATACGTGTGGGACTACTTGGAAGATATGAGTGATATATTTATAAAAACAATCTGAATTTGTGGATGATTTGAAAATAGTTTCGATTTTATTTCTTGCTGTAAATGGTCCTGAAATTGTTTGCGATACTTGAGTATTATTGGTTGTGAAAAACACATCGTTAGTTAATTTTAGTAAACGACACATCTACCGTTATGTAGATATTTTGTACTTCTTTCGTCCTTAGCAGATATATAATGTGATGCAATCGTTTCTTGTCATCAAACCTTTTCTCTTAGACATAGGTTATGAAGGAGATTTGTCGCATATATATATATATATGTGTATATATATATATATATATATATATATATATATATATATATATATATATATATATATATATATATATATATATATATATATATATATATATATATATATATATATATATATATATATATATATATATATATATATATATATATTTATAATAATAAAGGAGTTACGACGCAAAAACGTCCGTTGAGGGTGATTGTAACACGCTGATGACTCAGTGTGTATCACGTGAGGATAGAGATGAGAACGATGATTTCCCTTCGCAAATACTGATCGACCACAGAGTGTGTGTCGTTAGCCAGCTGGAGATGTCTTCCTGGGGCTATAAACTACAGTAGCATCGTCCCTTATGAGTGAGCAAAATTTAGGTTCCAGATATACTTCACGATATACATATATATATATATATATATATATATATATATATATATATATATATATATATATATATATATATATACACAAAAATTAGTTTAGAGGGATATATAATCCTGGCGGTTACCATGTTTCCTCTTAAATCAGTTCAAATGCCGGCTAACCACTAAGGTCCTTTAGTTATACCCGAGTAAACAATAAGTTGCTACACTCTAGTAATTGTTCTGACTTGGTAAATCCGAACGTCCTATTCGGCACTGCATAGTTTCCTTGAAGTATGTAATAGTATCAATAATATTCAGCAGAATAGAGATTATTCACATCTATAATGTTTTTAAACTGTCATTTATAGCAATCTTTCCTGGAAATACGCGCGTTTCAGATGCATTGAAGCTGTGTCTAGATATGCATCATGGTGTCATTGTCAGTAAAGTTTCATCAGGGTCCTTATTTACTGTCCATAAGTAGTGAAACCGAAGGAATCGGCAAGCTGAAAGAATAGAGTGTCTGTTTAGGACGTATGGTTCTTACGCTAAATAGTTGTAGGAGTATTGACCTAGGCTTCATCTACACTAATTGTGATGTGTGAAGCGGAATATTGTCTGAAAGATTTTGAGGTTGAAGTAAATGATTATGCATATTCATTACTACAATAACAATTTTACCATTCCACTTATTTCTAAGAGAATATTCTCAGATTGAGACGTTTTTAATTAATTTTCACGTTTTCCGCGAAATGAAATTATGAAATATATCATACTTCGCTTTTCCATGCGTGAATACATGCTCATCACAAACAAATCGTCTTTCTTTATGATGACACAGGCTGTTCAGATATTTCGAAATGCAGTTCAAATAAAATTACTCGTTGATGCTGCATCGAAGAGGCCAGGGAATAGCAGAAAGAAGACATGCACCCAACACTGGATCATAATCCGCCAAGGTAAGGTATGTCAGAAGAAAGTAATTCAACAACGCGGGTTGATGAACCGTAAGACGTGTGGCCAGAACCTCCTGGAAAATAACCATAGCGAGGGACATTCCACAGTTTAATTAGAACAGTCACAAACAGTGAAAGAAGACATGCACCCAACACCAGAGCTGAATACATCTCTGAAAGGAGGGGCCCCACCACGTCAAAACGGTAGAGGAGTAGGGGCCGAAACCGGACGTGGTTCCTCCTGATGATGTCTTGAGCTAACTGGATCCTATAAAGGAGCTGTTGTGGTAGCAGACCACGAAACATGGTTGAAATTTCATTCTTCCTAGTCTACTATTTACAGTTTTATAGTAGATAGAATTTTCGGTAGCTTATTCATAACCACCTCTCATTTTAAGGAAATCTATTTAAATGAAGACATTAAAATGAACGCCAAACTCTTATGAAAATGAGAGTAGTATATTTTACAGTTGATCTTTGACAGATACAAATTGATACTTTCATTAAACAACTGTTTCTGAAGAGCTCTATACCAAGCTCACATAACTAAAACGTAAATAGAAACATATGTTCGCTCTCCACTATTTCATGCAGTACCTTATCCTACAAAATACTACATTTTAAAGCACCCAGACGCACATACAGAGTCATACACATGTGACACATACATATACGTCCTCGCACTGAAGCCATGCATATCATTGTCTACATCGGCGCCGATGTGCAACACATGCGATACCAGAAATAGGGCTTGATGTGTTTTAGGGAAATGTGTCGTTCTATTCACCTAATCTGCGTAACGGAACGACCTATATACTCTGCTGTACGTTCGAAATTCGACTACGACCAGGACGTGGGACGGCAGAAACATTGTCAACCTCTTCCCACAAATATAGAGGTACCTGAAATTAAGAGTGAAATCATAGTAAACGCTATCTTGTGAATGAAGATAGATATATAGATTGATAGATACATACATACATACATACATACATACATACATACATACATTCGCACATACATACACAGATTGACAGATAGGCAGATAGATATTTAAATACAACCTTTTCTCTCCGAGGGGCTGTGTTAGTAAGTGTGTATCTTCTACAAAATCTGCCCAGTTCCAAACGTAGAACTTCACTTTTCATTTTACAGTATGTCAAATGAAATCGTTGTACATTCTTTTTTTTTTTAATTGTGGCTTCTCCCTGTGCGAACCCATCAAAATGTCATGTACACTTGACTGATCACCACGCACGTACGTATTTTTGTTGAACTATGGCAATGAATTTTTAATGCTGTTTCATGTTTAGTGGGACACGGCAAAACACACCGTCTTCCGGAATATTTTTCGTAAACATTCTGAACAGTTCCATCTTTTTCGATATCATTTGTGATTTGACTGATAAGTTACCAAAGTGGTTTTGTTTAAATCTACTTCGTACTGGCCGCGGCACTTCCATTGTAGATTTACATTAACATTTGTACAATACGTATTATAGTTACCTTCATTAAATGTCTTACTTTAAATCTGACAAAAAAGGAACATTGAATTATCGGCATATAACCTGTATAAACATATATATATATATATATATACATATATATGTATATATATATATATATATATATATATATATATATATATATATATATATATATATATATATATATATATATATATATTTGGTCACCTTGTATGTGCGTACGCATTTCTTTCAATTCTTGAAATATTACAGCACCATTTATTCGAAATTGTAATCGTCTGATAGTTACACAAAGGAAGCTCATATGCTGAATCATGCCTCCCTCTGTCAACGATGAAGAGCTTGAAATCTTAAAAGAAACAATAACATTTAGTTGATTTCAGACCATGATGAATTCTATACAAGTTAAAGAATATTTTCTTAGACCTATTTCTGGCGCATTAAATGAAGCCATTTGATTTTACAACGGTAAGAAAGCAATTAATATCATGTATCTTCTGTCACAAATCAAGCTTTAGGTATTTTCCAAAGATAATATAGTTTTGTATTTGCAAATGAAAATAATATCCATGTTATATGATAATGCATATGTGTTCTTTTATATAACGTCATATTACTATTTTGTTGCAGAACTTGATACACATCATAGAGACCATAGGATATTGTTACCAAATACGTGACATTATATAAAATTATGGAGCATATTTCTGGATTAATATTCCATAAATATATATAACTAACGTGTAAATAAATATGAATAAAATTTAATATTACATTATTGGCTACTATATAGTGAATTATGGGCACGTTACTTTAGTTATTCCCTGTTGCTTTTAAATAGATTTGAATGAGTATAAAATCACAAGAATCAACATGTTCATAACGGAAAAGACCTATAAAATAGCTATTGAAAGGGACTATCGTAAAATTCTAAAGTGTTAAATCAGCAAATCGATGTTTTGGGAGAAATAGTTCCATGAAAAGAAATTTGTCGAACGAATGTTGAAAGTATTTGGTTGAAAATATGACATTAAGTAATGTATTCACGATTCCCAAATAGTATATTGTTCCCATGTTATTCATCTATGCTTGAGAATTTGGGGTCTTAACAGCCTTGTTTCCGCTTTCTATGACTCTTTTTGCATTTCAATCCTGTAATACTTACTGAAAGACATATGTTGAATAATAGCTCAAACAATTTCCAGAGAGAATAGATAACAATGAGAACTGTGCAAAGAGAGAAAGCCTTGCGAACCAGGAATATTTTTTTCTGATTATACACGTTGCCCATTTCTCTGTTGTAAATCCTCCAAGTAGTTGCCTTTGCTCTTGATCCTTGCACCGTCATTAGCTATGTCCTTTCCAATCGCCTATCGATTTTTACAATCCTGATTTACTTACTTCTCTGTTTTTTTCCTGATACGAATCAGGCATCCATAACCTTAAAACGTCCACCTACGTAATACAATATTACGTAAAACTTTCTCCGACTCCACCCCGTGTTTTTCTATTGTTCCATTATTCCTGTCTTTCTCCCAATTTTTTTTTCAGAGATCAGGTGCGTTTCTCACTTTATCATTTCAAAGACCACGATCCCTTTTGTTTTTCGTAAAATGATGTGCTGTGTAATATATATATATATATATATATATATATATATATATATATATATATATATATATATATATATATATATATATATATATATATATATATATATATATATATATATATGTATATATGTTATATATATTGGACGATTGCTTTGAAAAACTCTGAATGCTGTACAAGTGGTCTGACGATCACGTTGTCTAATGAAAGCTCGACTTTAAATCGAGTGTATATTAAATGATATTTATCACTCACTGGATGGATAACATTGGTACACAAAAACGGTGCGACAATTTGCCCAGCCAAACACTCGAACGGACTTTTAAGATGTGGAATGTGATTAAACCAAGAGGCATTTTAACAACATAGTAATATTCAAGCGTGCCTTGATGAAATTTTGTCGGAGAGGTGAATTGAACAAAGTGGCCCAGCACAATATTATTTGCATCCATCGGAGCTTAATCCATTCAGATTCTTTCTAAAGTGTTAATATACCAAATTAAGTTTATTGAACAAAACTGGATGCAGTTGAAGTGCGGAGGGCATACGTTGAATCGAGAAAGCATTCTAATACAAAGCAAAATGTTTTTTTTTTATATTGTGAGATGTCATTGCTTCACGTCAGCAACAGAACCAAGAGTGGGATGACTATGAATTTAAAAACAGATATTTATAGTATATTTCACATTCGCACTAAAAATTATTTTAAATTTTGAAAATGAATTGTATTTTCATAAACATGGAAATCATAACTTTTAATAAACCATGTATGTATGTATGTATGTATGTATGTATGTATCTATCTATCTATCAATCAATCTATGTATCTATTTATCTATCTATCTATCTATCTATCTATCTATCTATCTATCTATCTATCTATCTGTCTGTCTCTCTATATACATATGTATATATACATATGTATATATATCAATCTATAATTATAAAAGAGAGTTTGTGCATCTGTGTGTATTTGTGTGTGTGCGTTGTTGTGCGCGCGCGTATGTTCCTTAGACATTCCACAACCAAGTTGCCGACTTTGACGTACGGAGTATCAACATATTCAATACTATTTCTACTACCAACTAAACTTTATTTCAATTCTTACATTTACATTATAAATATGTAACATTATAATCTTTCCAAAAGTCAACTTACAGTAAATATTTTATACGAAGAATACGAAGACGAACACGTCACATTTTCTATATGAGTGTGTACGTTAAAAGACATTCATCATCACGACCCATACCTTCACTCACACACTCATTTACTCACTCTCTCTATTTCTCTATGTCTCTCTTTCTCTCTCTCTCTCTCTCTCTCTCTCTCTCTCTCTCACACACACACACACATACACATCCATTTCATATACACGTAAATACAGCCTTCACTTTCTCACCTCCGTAACTTTCAGCTCTCTCATTTTTTCACTTTCTCTTTTCTTTCAATTTCTGCTCTCTTCAAAGTATAAACAAATAATTTTTCACGGAATGTGCCAGAGAAGCAGAATGAGAAAATGACAGAGAGACAGGAGAAAGCGACAGATACAGAAAACAAGTTTCTATAGGAGAATATGAAAGACAGGGATAGTTGCTGGGAGAGAAACGCTGATGTTTCGTGCCCTATGTATGTTCTATAGCTGAAAGTGAAAGAAAGCGGGTAAAACGTTTGGTACTCTATGTATGTTCTAAAGGTGAAGGTGAAAGAAAGCCGGCACAAAGAGAGGGGTAAAACAAATCCTAACCCTAACCCTAACCCAGAAATGAGTTCGGGTTGCATATTTTCACTTTCGTCCCATGTTTCAAGTGTGCATTGTATAAGCATTGTCTCTCTCTCTCTTTCAATTTCTCATTATAATTTAAGGAGACTTTACGCTGTTAACATGTTACAACGTCCCGTCTCCTTGTTTCGGAATTAAGACAGGTATGCAAAATAACTTCCTTTGGTACAAACGTAGAGTTAAATTTCTTTAAGAATTATACTATTTTTTGCTATGCGTTAAATTAAAGCTTAAATCCTGTGGCAATTACCTCTCCCTATTCTGTCATTTCTCATTGTGATGAGCGTATTTCAAAACGTGATCTTCCATTTAAACTTAGAAGGAACTTATCTCAGTAATCATGTCCTTTGCCTGTTGTTTCTATCTTGTACAAAATTATAATTTCTACCCTCCCCACCATTACAGCTGGCTGCCATCGAGGAGAGATTGCATGCAGTCCACGCATGTCCCTTGTTCCCTTAAATGTGCCATTTCAATTCAACTCCAGTTCCCAGTTCGATTCTGCTTCACCATGACAATCAATAAAGCCCAGGGTCAAACTTGAAAAAAGTGGGTGTCTCAATTTCAAAAATACTCTGCTTTTCTCATGGACAACTATATGTCACATGCTCTCGAGATAGCAGAGCAGATGATTTGTAAATTTATTCTACAACAGTGGGTAAACATAGTTTTTCGAGTTTATGCAGTATGCAATCTGTTTTTTGGAGATTTATATATCGTTATTATTCATATATGTATGACTAGAAACCAAAACGTTTCGGCATGATATTTCCCTACTTACGTGTCCTTCTTTTCAAAATATAATATAAATGTCAAAGAAAGATATAAACTCACTGAGGGACACAGGTATGTGCTATATTTAATTAAGTTTCGAAATTGCATATATTAATTTGTTGCTCTTATCCTACATTATCATAAATCGAGCTCTTGAAGTTTATAACAACCCAGGGAGACAGCATTTGCTACATGCTATCTAAAACGGCTTCCAATTCACGTTATTTTACAATGCATTTAGAAAACAGACAACATTGCAGCTCACTATGACATGATCAATAAAATATTATTGAACAAAGAAATCATAGTGCATAGTAACATCGTATTGTGTTCAATTCTGCACAGAAGGAGAGTAACTGTACTATATAGTATACACGCGTCCTGTTCGTTCTATGATGCCCACTAATATCAGTGAGAGATTGTCAAACAGACAGACAAGGAGGGAGGGAGATAGAGAGCTCAAGGAGGGTAAAGGAACTGTGGAACAGAATGCGTGTATACTTAAATAGAAGGAATTAATTCTACGACGGTGTTGAACAGTTTGTTACTGTAAGGGTGTCACGAAGCATAAACTTGGAGTCCCAAACTCCCAAGGCTTAGAAAAACTGAAGGACCTCTGCAAAAAAATTGTGAATTTGGAAGGGGAATATGTTGAATAAAATTTATTAACTGATACAGTTAAATAGTTAACTGACACTCCTGTATTTTCTTTTACCCGAAGCCAGAAACTGTTCAGCACACTCGCGGAAAATTCTTCTTTTCATTTCCACTCTTGTTTCCTGTTGAGATATTCTTACTGAAAGGCCTAACATGGAGAGAGAGGAAAGAGCATAGGCTTTTGTTTGTTGTTAGCTTTTCATACGATTCATTTCTTATTAACAGTGTAGTCGTGTATGGTTCCATTTTCCTTTCTTTAAAGCTCTGCAGCTCAACATAATTCAAGGTTTTAAAGTTAGTCCATCAAAAGTTATCAAAGTGTTGGAATTAAGATTGAAGATGATCGATTTCATTTTGGAGTTGAGAAAGGTCTTCCGTTTGCAGCCAAAATATTCCGAAGCAACATTACGACATATTACGTAAGTGGAGGACAAAGGAATTTGCAACACTATTGACGATTGAAAATGACATGGCACAAAAAGTTATCTATTTATTCACAATTTGTCCTGGTAGTTTATGATATGACTATCAAAATGTCAAAGAATATCAACTCAAAATAGGCGATATGTATTCATAATAGAGGCACATCACCAGTGTTATGGTAATCTGAGACAAAATGATGTTTCCACAGTTTGGACGTTTTTCTCCAAGCTAACCCGAATCAATGAAATTAACAATAATAAAGGATTATTTTTTTAGAGAGAGGAGACAATTCAACCTCTCTTTCATAATGTCAGTCTCTTTCCCTGTCTCTCTGACTCCGTAAACAACTATAAGATGTAGCAGTTGAATTTCTCAGTCAAGTAAAAACCTTTAAGTAAAACGCTGGCCGAATTGCGACTGTTATTTATAAAACGGATGACGAAGTGTTATATGGAGGCAAAATAAATACGATAATGATCCTAAGTTCTCCAGATTAAATAAGAAACAAGGAAATGAGAGCAGTGATCCCACATTCGCACCCGAAAAGAATAAGAAAGGTCTTGTATGATGTTTGTTGAGAAAACGTATTGGAAAGGGCAAAAAAGGAAAAGAAAATGTGTAACACGCCTAAACTTCTAAAGCAAAACTAAGACAGGCATAAAGCTATCCATCATTTCATCATTATATTTCTCTTCCTATCGGTTGTCTTTCCGCTGTTAAAGACAACGAATATAGAAAAATCGATCCTGTTTAAGTCTAATTATAATCGTAACCTTAAATGATTGTGACTTTTTCTCCTCCCTTGCCTCACTCTCCTCCCACCTTTCCCCCATATTTGAAAAAGAAAATCGATGTAATTTACTACTTAAAATTTTCGAACGATATAGCCTAACAAATTTCAAGTTTCCATGTTATGTTGTAGTGACGATCAACGAATGGGCGCAACACAGCGCTATGTACAACTACTGAAACTACACAAATATCAAATAAATAGATTTTATGGAAATATGGAAGTAACATCTTGTCTTTTACATCTTGAGATAAG
The DNA here is from genome assembly GCF_046866305.1 of Octopus bimaculoides. Classification (NCBI taxonomy): domain Eukaryota; kingdom Metazoa; phylum Mollusca; class Cephalopoda; order Octopoda; family Octopodidae; genus Octopus; species Octopus bimaculoides. The sequence goes on along the minus strand of NC_142930.1, from coordinate 39,194,255 downwards.
GAAAAAAGCAAAAATTAAAATGTAAATCCTGAAGTGGTATTCTTCCCTTAAGAAAAATATTATCCTTCTCGGTCATCTCATAGTATCGCTCTCTCTCTCTATCTCTCTCTCTCTTTCCCACTCCATCTCTTACTGTGTAAGAAACCATATGCAGCAGCAGCAGCTGTAGTTACCAGTAAAGTAACCCCGTGTAAGCAAAGAAAATATTTGATGATTAATGCCGAATCCAGATTAACGTTTCTAGAGATGCTATCATAACAGTGAGAATCCAAAGAAAACAAAATATGTACATTTCCAATACTAGAGTTTTCTGGTAGATTCAGATATAATATCTGATCTGAAAAGCTTTCGTGTTTTGAAAAGGCAAACAGTATGTTCGAAATATTCCGTTGTCTCAAATTCCTCAAGTGTATTAATAACACACAACGTCGAAAGATGAAGATGTTTTCAGATGAAGAGTAATCGGATATTCATGTTTGCATTTACAATACCTTACCGCGAATAAACAGATATCCCTTTCCATCGTTCTGCACTATTCTGAGTGCTCATCGGGGATAATCAATAAAACGTATAATCTTGTACAAAATCGACTTATTAGTATACGACTGACACGCAGAAAGACACGTGAATATATATACACGGGGTAATAAAAATGGTCTAAACAATTTTATTTTATTATTTAGGCCGTTGAAATTGCAATTTTCACTATCATTGAATCCTAAATAGTAATCTTGGTTCTTTGTATAGATCGCTCCGATAAAGTGCTGATCTCACTAAAACGCAATGTTAATGTGATTACTTTCCTGAATGAAATATCAAAAAGTGCATGTAATCATTGTGTCATGATTATTGAATCCATACGTAATCGACCAATTTTATGGGACTATATATTATTTGTTGTTTATAGCGTGTCTGTTGATAACATTTGTAGTCTCCTACTGGTTACAGTAAAATTTGAGGGCAGGAACATATGCGGCTCTTCATATACATTTCATGACATATTTTCTTAGATGTATGTTTGTAAGGAATGAATGTGACGGTAAAAATTAAACATAGAGGGTGATATTAATAGGTTTCAATTTGGCCATACTTGCTAGGAGACATACCAATATTGTTAAATCGTCAAAAGATGATAAAATTGATGTCAAACGTTTGTAAGAGATAAACAAAATTACAACTCGAAAAGAAATGTATATGTATCTTGTAGAAGTGTATGAATAATTTCCGGAAAAAAAAAAATTATATATATGCATAAACGTATTGTAACAAAAATAATCAACAATACAACACTTCACACTTACAAACAACAAGACAACACTTCACACTTACAAACAACAAGACAACACTTCACACTTACAAACAACAAGACACCACTTCACACTTACAAACAACAAGACAACACTTCACACTTACAAACAACAAGACAACACTTCACACTTACACACAGGACGACACTTCACACTTACACACAAGACGACACTTCACATTTACAAACAAGACGACACTTCACACTTACACACACGCACGCACACACACATACACACACACACTGAAATACACATTCAGGCATACAAATATATGTTGTACATACGTAGTGGGTGTGCGTACGTGTGTTGTAGAACAGACAATCGTAAAACGCAATGTATGAGTACCGATTATGCCGTGCATGACCAATGACTCAAATATGAAAGCGCGCCCTTTATATAGAATACATAGAATTTTTTTTTATGGAAATACTTTTTACACAGTTAATATTTTTACGAGACATTTCTAGTTTATTATATTATAAATGCAAACAGAATGTTAATCTTCCGAGGTAAGAAATCACACTCACACAACAGTGTATATACATACATACATACATACATACATACATACATACATACTTACATGCATTGTTGTTTTTGGCACTCCGTCGCTTACGACGTCGAGGGTTCCAGTTGATCCGATCAACGGAACAGCCTGCTCGTGAAATTAACGTGCAAGGGACTGAGCACTTCACAGACACGTGTACCCTTAACGCAGTTCTAGGGGATATTCAGCGTAACACAGTGTGACAAGGCTGGCCCTTTGAATTACAGGCACAACAGAAACAGGAAGTAAGAGTGAGAGAAAGTTGTGGTGAAAGAGTACAGCAGGGTTCGCCTCCATCCCCTGCTGGAGCCTCGCGGTGCTTCAGGTGTTTTCGCTCAATAAGCACTCACAACGCCCGGTCTGGGAATCGAAACCGCGATCCTATGAACGTGTGTCCGCTGCACTAACCACTAGGCCATTGCGCCTTCACACATACATACATACATAGTACATACATACATGTACCCCCCACCACACAGACATATATATATATATATATATATATTTATATATATAAACCTTATAGGTAAAGTTTACAAATATGTTAATAATTATATACATAATTATAACAAACGATTGGCTATAAGCCTCGCTATGGAATAGAAAAGTAGACGCCTAAAGACGCTATTTTTAAGGTGGTAAAAGCGTTTTCTGCCTCGCTTTTCTTGCGCGCGGGGAGACTTTTAGCCAATCGTTTGTTTTAATTATTCATATAATTATTAATATATATATATATATATATATATATATATATATATATATATGTGTGTGTGTGTATGTATGTATGTATATATGTATGTGTATATATGTTTATATGTATGCATATATTTATACATATACATGTATATATATATGCATATATATATATATATATATATATATATATATATATATATATATATATATATATATATATATATATATTTGCATATACAATATATACATTATCGGCACAGGTATGGCCTACCAACGATATGGTAGCGGGTTCATTCCAACACCCTAGCACCCTGAGCCAGTGCCTTCCACTATAGCCGTGGGCCGACCAAAGCCTTGTAATTGGATTTGGTAGACGGAAACTGAAAGAAGGGCGTCGTATATATATATATATATATATATATATATATATATATATATATATATATATGGGGGGGGGCGTGTGTGTGTGTGAAGGTTTACCACCATCTTACGAAAGACCTTCGGATATATTTAAACAGTTGCCTAGTACTCCCCCAATTCCCAACCATTTTTCTTGCCCGCGTAACCTTGTTCATCATCAAATTGTGTATTCTCCTCAGGTTTAATGAGATTTCGCAGCAGCATGGAACCACTTAACTTCAGTAATGGATTACGGAAATACCAAATTTTCATTGATTTTTAGAGGCAGTTGAGGGGGATAAATGGCATTCACTACAAAACTTTATAGTAAATGTTACTAAAAACCCGCAGGCTTAGGGGAAATTATTTTCGTGATCATTGATTAACGGTGATGGCCGTAAAATATCTTAATGTAATTTGTGGATTCCAAGTACACGACATGCACAATGCATTGCAAAATGCATTCGCTGGAAATTGAATCAGCCTAATGAATTATTCTTATATCATTTAGGGACATATGATATTGTTAATAACTCGGATGATGAAAATAGTTCAATGATAAGTGTAAGAAAACAATTTGTTAAATTGTTACAGTTGGTTTGTAAATTAATGTCAGACAATGCCTCTTAAGACGCAATATGAAGATTTTATGCAATACATACACGCGAGGCTTCACGTAATAAAAAGAAATGCACACGATTCCCTTCATCGAATATTCCGTCAGTATATATTACATACGCCCAGAAGCGCGCACACTAACCGATTTTATGATATCCTTCATACATCTTCGATCTTTTCTTATCAAAGTTCCAATGCACTTGAAATAAGATTCCGAATATTTGATCGTTCACTTTCATCATGCTGCACTTTGAGCTTCCCTTCGTTGTCATCACCATACACCCTGTCTTTTTTGCCTCATCTTCTTTCCTCGCACCATTATCTCCAAAAGTATTTAAGTCCCTTTTCGGATTCTTCAAATAACACTGTCATTTACATATCTTCTTTTTCTGATGTTTCTGCTCCCTAATCAAAAATTGTTTTTCTTCTCCATATCTTTTATCATAATTCAGTACAGTAATTAAGATTTGGTGACATAACACAACATTGTCTGCACCATCTACAGATGTTAGTGTATTCTCAGCATTCCTCATACAACTTTACGCACTCTTATTGGTTCCACTTCTATATATGCAAGATTCGGAGTTCTTTCACATGCAGATCAACGTTACTGTGACTTTCACTTCTTATTTTATCGAAGGCCTTTGTGTAATCTATGAAATACATGAAGGTGTACTTTTCGATCTCCATCGCCCGCTCTGTTAATAGCATTCGTTATACCTGCACCCTGTGCAAAGCAAAATTGTTCAATTCCATTATTCTTAAGGTTGTTTTTAAAACAGATATTCTATAAAAAAACTATAGCCAGTACTGATTTTTGCTATAACGTTTCGTAAAGAGATATCAGATGTAAACAAAATAATGAGATCCAAGACAAGAATGGATAATGAGTGTATGTGCCATATTTTAGGTGTTGTTGCCCTTTCATCCCACTAACCCACTTCTATCTCTGAACACGTTGCTTATATAGCCACCGTATATAGCCGTGTTATATTATTGGATATATCAATTTACATATGGGACACATTCCTGGAACTGATATGTAAACATTTAAGGTTTGTAGGTACGTGGAACTTCGTTATGAAATCACAATATATTTTGAGGTATACTAAATGCTTTTAAAAATAGGTAGAACGTCCCACCGCGTCACCATTGGTTGTTACATTGTTTTTAAGGTTGTTTGTAAGAATATTCTATAGAACATATATTGAGCACTGATATTTTTTCCTTCAAAGTTTCGTGTCGAGACATCAGATGCAAACATTGCATATATAGCCACTGCTTAGCGAAGTACTACTTCCCTAAACGCCTTTAATTTTTACATATTACTGCCATGAATACGTCTAGTATATAAATTGGTATATCCAATAATTTAACATCGCTGCATGCGGTGTCTATATAAGCATTGCGATCGGAGATAGAACTGGGTTGGATAGGTACTGATGAAGGGGCAACACCCAAAATATGGCATATATACGCATTAGTCACTTTTGTCTCCGATCGCATTACTTAGTTACATCTCGGTACGAAACGTTGTAGAATATCTGTCGGAATCACCTTAAAATTAATGTAACACTCTTGACGCAGTGGACGTGGTACTGACTTATAGAATATTTAGTATATTTTATAGCATATTGTGTTTGTATAACGAAATGCCACGTACCCACAAACCTTTAATGTTTAATTCCAGTTTCATGTGTTATTCTGCTTTTTGCTCGAAAGAGTAAAATTCTCAAAATGATATTTGTAACGTGACTCATGAAACTAATCGTGCGATATTGATCCCTAATTTTGATTTGTTTGAGAGTGCAATAAAGATTGATTTACTCCAGCCTTCTAAGAGTTCCCACTCTTACGTCTGTCACTTTCCAGATTCCATGACAATTTTGACCGGCCCAGCAGCTGTCATTTTTCTCCCCAAGTTGATGGGTATATGTTATTCAGCTGAAAAGAAAAAAAAAAATTGGACCTGCATTAGAGTCAAGAAATTTAAGTCAGGTCTATCTCGCATCACGAAATAAATCTAAATACTCTCTCAGTATATTCCAAATGTCAATCTTCTCAAACACCATAGTGCCATTCTTTGCTTTGATACGTCCGAAATTTGATCGTTCGGAAATGCTGCCTTAAAACGTATTTACTTTCTAATGAAATTCGTATCCTACCGGAAATTGTCTTTCAGATTCTTCACACTGTCCATTCAACCAAAGCCCTTTAGCCTTCCTACACTTCTGTTTAAGCAGACTATCCTAGGTCCCTCTACTCTTTCGATTCCCTGACCTAATTTCCTGTATTACTCATCACTAGAAGGATCGCCTCAGTCATTCATTTGGCTTTGGTCTTATTCGTTTTCTTTGGTGGAATTTCCTGGGCTCTTTCTACTAAGGTGTTCTTCAATATTTACTAAATAATGATTTCAGCGTTATCAATCAGCTGATTAAATCTGTTCTCTCCATTGATAGTTAATTCAGCCGCTCATTATCCAGTTTCTCCATGGTTCTTGCTCTCTTCAACTTCTTTACTCTACAGTGACGTGCCTACCACTGGTACATGGTAACTCCCGCAGTCTGTTCCTGGATATATATTGCATGTTTTACTGAACTTTTAAACTTGTCATTGATGGGGATTCACTTAATCCGCTTTCTAGAGCCATCACCAAGGAGTATCACCCATATCGCCCACATGTAAATATTGCAAGTGTGCTACTTAAATAAAGTGTTCGTTATAATATTTTGTGCATTGCACTACCGTATCCATCTCTCGTCTTGCTTATGTAAATACGGGATTGAAATCCTATTTGGATAGACACCAACAATATATACGTTTGTATGTAGAATTTTTCTGTGTCTGCATATATGTTAATCTGTCTGTACGTATGAGATAATGTTGTAAATGCTAATATGCGCGAACCATTGTTTGATATAGTTATAATAATAAAGATTTTCTTTAATGTACACAGTAATAGTAGTACAAATTCCTTATATACAGGAGATATATTCAGAAAATTATTTGATCTTTATATGTTAACTGGAATATAGAAACTCAAAGAGCTTGTTTCTTCCTCGGTAACTAATTATCTTTAATGTACTCCAGTAAGTAATGTTTCGATTCGTCAAATACTTGAAAGAAAATAGTAGGTTCACATGATCAATTAGAAAGTGATATTTCGACGAGAAAAAAGAAACAACAAATGTGAAACACGAAATGTCTTTTACTTGGAGAAAGATAGCAATAAATCAGCGTAGGTTGAGACCAGTTAATAAAATCCGCAAATTCAATAAACATGTGTGCCACGGGGTGAGTGAAAATGTCTAAGTATTCAGGCATGTTCAGATTCCATAGAAGAAAGTAAAAGTGCGTAGGATAACAGTAAATGACTTTGAATTGAAAAGAATGAAACGGTGACATAATAAAGAGATATAAAGGACGCTAAACATTTGCAAAATGATTCGGAGATTTTCCGTGCTTATGCAAGACAGCCAGTGACTGAAAACATGCAGCACATGCTATCTATCACGCACGCTCTCACACTTCCTCCCTCTTTCACTTGCTCACTCCCCGCCCCCTCTCTCTGTCTCTCTCTGAAAGGGGCAAATGTACAAATTTAAAATACATGATAGAATGTAAACAAGATGAATCAGAAAAAAGATCGATTACAGTCACTGTCATATTAAATATTATGTAAACAATTCCATACACACAAGCTCATAAGGAGAAAAAAAGGACGCATGCGTGTGTGTGCGTGTGCGCGTGGTTACATGTGTGCGAATCTGGATGCACATCGGGTAGTAAATTGGGTAGCGTTGTAGAGATATACAGACGCATTTATACATACGTATAAACACAGGCACACTCACGTACCGATATACGTATATATGTACATACTTATACATATATACGAATGCGTGTAAGAAGTGTGTGAGAAGTAGATTGCATCTGGAGCACCGGCGTCATTTTCTATTGCACTTTATTACAAAAACGTAGCATTTGGGTAAATTTTGGGGTACAATCCGCCAATGATATTAGATACAAGTGAGCAATGAATATATGTATGTAAAGTATGAAACATATATATATGTATGAAATGTGCGTTAGCGTGTGTGTGTGTGTTCATATATATATATATATATATATATATATATATATATATATATATATATATATATATATATATTATTTTGTTTAAAAGAGTTCCAACACTGTCTGTTTTTTATGTTTTATTTATATTCCTGCAAAACCAATGTGGGATATAGAATATGGAATATACAATATATAATATAATATACAATATATAATATAAAATAAAAATGGATGGCACTATGAAATAAAGTATTGAATGTCTAATTGAATATATGGAATATGTCTTATTGAATATATGAAATATTGAGTGTTCAATATAAAGGATTAAATATATAAATATATAAAGGCGAATATGTATTTTCTATACCTTGTGGTATTTCATCATGGCCGGTATCACAGACTTTAACAGATGTGTGTGTGTATGTGTGTGTGTGTGTGTGTGTGTGTGCGTGTGTGTGTGTGTGCGTGTATATATATATATATATATATATATATATATATCTATATATATATATATATATATATATATATATATATATATATATATATATATATATAGATAGATAGATAGATAGATATATATATAATCTCCATTATTTTCTACAATGATCTTCCATCTAAGTGAGAGACGTAGAAGGCCCCGCTTCCCAATTCTGCGTGTCCATGACGAAAAGTACTCCTCCAGTACTGTTCTATCTCGTCTACAGAGTTCATATTGTTTTCCGTCCAAGTAATTTTGAAGACTGCGGAATTCATCGTAAGCAGATGGGAAAATATCCAGCGCATATGTTGAATGTGGTATCGTTTTCCATTAAGACTGCTCCAGCCTTTGGAATGTCATCCTCACTCTATATGGCCCAGCTTTATCCTAATGGAAGAACATCTTTCGTCTTGAAACCAAAGATAATCGTTAATCTTCGAGCGCTGACTTAAGGCACACATGTACTCACAGTAGATCTCCTTTGCTATCGTTTGGTTTGGGTTTAAAAATTCAAAGTAGACTATACTTTACATATCAGTGTTTCAACTTTACCTACCCACTGTCTTCAGCGCCTGACATTTTTATAGATAACCAATTTCTCGCCACCAGTCAATATTCGGCCGCAAAAATCTTCATTGGTGAGAGATGACAGCAAAGAAAACCACGCATTCACTCTCTGCGAATGATTAGGCTCGGCTACTTTTAACTAATTTGTTGAATTTTCCTATGGCACGCTGGTCTCGATGAATGTTTAAATGACGAGATCCAAGCTTTTGCTAGTTCCTCGACAGTTACGATAGAATTTTGTTCCTTTAGGATTTGCAGGACGTCCTCATTGGACTGTACAGGCCTTCCAGGACGAGGCTCGTCTTCTAGGCTGTAGTTCCTGGCTGGGAATTTCTGGAACTACCGTTGACACGGGTTTACACATATTGTTCGATCCCCATATACTTCATTAATACTCCTGGTACTTTCCGTTGTGTTGTTGCCTTTATTGAACTCATTAAGCAAAATATGCCGATTATGTTCTTTTGTCACTGGTATAATAACTTTCAAAAAATAACTGTTGGAATCGAACTGCTCTCTTCAAAACTTGCACAAAGCAGAAGTACAAACATTTAGTTCATGCAATTGAAAAGAAAAAAAACCGGATTAGCTATGGGATCAGCCAATATATAAACACAATATATGTTTTGTATGTCATTACCAACTAAAAATGGGACGATAATATGAGACAAAAGCAAGAAAAGTCGAGAAAGAAGTAGATATAAATAGTGAAAGGTTGAATTAAGTATCAAAACGGGGAAGAAATACTTATTTCCCCTCAGACCGTAAATATAAAGTTGTAAAATAGTGTTTTATGGTCTCCGGATTCTAAGAATCTAAGCCACTGTGTGGTCATCATTATAATTTATGATATAAGGAGGAAAAAATTCTTAATTCCCCACCCACCATTTTCCTTCTTCTGGTATCTCTTTCAGGTGGTGAAATAATGCCTGAAGAATTTCAAATAGGAGAATTCCTGATATGGCAATCTAACATGTAAAACTCTAATTTTTATTTTAAAATGAAACACGTGTGAACAAAAATTAGCAAAATATTTCCAAATTTATGTTTTGTTATATATACAGGTCTGTGTGTATGTGCGTTTTTGTGTGTGTGTGTGTGTGTGTGTGTGTGTGTGTGTGTTTGTGTTTGATTGCGTATGTTCGAATGTGTGTGTGAGTGTGTGTGCACATGCATACATGCTCAGATTGCTGTTTCACTTGTATACTTTCAGTCATTGGACAGCGGCTTTGCAAACGACGTATGGCACCGATATGTTTCACACAATACCTATATTATATATGTGCTTGCAACAGTGGAAATCTTGAAGGTCTGAAATATTTCCAATGATATGTGTCTATAAATTATTACAAACTATTGGAATATAACTTGTTATAATATGTGGAAAATTATAAGTTCTCTTATATAACATATATGTGTGTGTGTGCGTATATGTGTGTGTATGTGTGTGTGTGTCTGTAAATTATAATTTCGAAGAACTGTGGGATTGAAACTAATCATTAAATATTGAAAATTTGTCAGTTAGAAAGCCAAATAAGTGTTGGGTGCCTGGAAGCTTATACCGATTCAATTCCTTTCTCACGTGTATTGATAATGAAATTAAATATTTTACCTGTAAAACATTTTCTTCTAACGATGATGAGATTTTGAAAATTGGAGTTTTGGAATGAGAGTATGCGTGCGTCTTGCGCGTCACGTTTCTCTATAATAGCCCTGTAAAGCATTTGGTCGTTCAGGAAATGCAATTGATTAATTGGTTTCCTATTCTTCTGTTGTCTGTAAAGAGCTTTCATCCTATTCAAACGATTTTTAGTAGCAAAATGATAACACAAAGCAGGAACCGTGACAAGAAGTTACCATGACAGTTTTCTTTTCTGATATTGATGACAATTTCACACACTCACGTACTCAAAATCCCTTCCAAAAATCTTGCTGATTAAATGTCAGTCATTGTCTAACCAAGCCAGGTCTCTCAATACATTTCAGAATACTTCAGTGATTCACTTTGTCATATGCGTTCTATCCATTATTAGCCATTGACTGTTTCTTATATAAACGCTTCTACCTAAAGAAAATGGCTAATTTTGAAACCATACCATTTGGAATATAGATATTCTCCTTCTACTCACCTCTGTTCATGCGCATACGCACACGTACACGTACACGCTTCCACATTAATTTCAGATTTTACTCTCAGAAAGTCTTCCACCCAATAAGTACTTAACACAGTGGGGCTCTTAAGAATTCAGCCTTTTCTTTTTCATTGAGACACTTTTCCCTCAATCCAGCAGATGCGAAACATACCATCATGGTCAATTCATCCACACTATCTTTCCGCATTAAATTTTGTTGATCTGTCATAATGAATACCTAGAGAGTTTATCCAAAGTGGAAATATTTAATACTTTATAATCTTATGATAGAATGTCCTCGAGAAATATGTCACTACATTTTAGTATATTCTGGTCAGGAAATATATGATATATGGATAAAATAAACTCCTCTCGTATATATTTGGTTTTAAGCATTGATATAGTGTTTACATTTTCTGAGATCTGTATTGTATCTTGACAAATAGTGCTTATCGTATGTTTCCTTTATTTACAATACATATATATATATATAGGGAGAGAGAAGATGAATGTACGCATTCAAATGAATGTATATAAGCAATTCATATGCGATTCAATGACTCTCCTTTTCTGTTATAACTTTAAGAAACGTCTGATTTACATATAATTCTTCTTTAAGTGCATGAATTATGTTCAGATTTAACTTCTTTTGTACACATCCCTATTAGACACCTAAATAATGGAAATAACTCCTTTAACAGAATCTGGCAACTGTAAATTTTGAGCATCGGTAAGTGGCTTAACTGCTGTAATATTTTCACCATTGATTTCGTTGCTTTTATTAATCTGTTTCAATAGTTTTGAGATAACAGGATTCGTGAAGATTACGTTCTTATACGAGTAATATCCAAATTTAGACTCAGAATACCATTCGAACTTAGGATCTATAAATGCATTTCTAAACATAAAAGAGGCCAAGGTTGGTTGCTCTGTTATTCTCATGTTCAGAATCTTAGGTTTATTATCTCTTATGCAATGTAGTCATTTATGCAGATGTGGATCTTCATTACATACATGCATACATACATGCATATGTATGTATATCTATAAAAATATGTGACACTTATTCGGTAGCCATGATAACACCCCGAGTTTCAGATGCCGATTTTCGTAAGCTCAGAGTTTTATCATGGCTACCAAATAGGCGTCACATATTTTTACAGATAAATTCTTATGTTTACATAATATCGAGGTCTCTTTCTTTCTTTTGTTGTCTTTTCTATCAATACACACACACATATATATACTCATACTACATATACATATATATATATATATATATATATATATATATATATATATATAAACATATGTATATACATATATCAATACATACATAGAGTTACACATATGTATGTATATATATATATATATATATATATATATATATATATATATATATATATATATATGCACCAGATCACCGTTGTAGTTTCAGCCGGCTATACTAGAGAATTCCCCTATCTGGCCGGCCCCAAGAAAAGCTAAGCTAAGAGCATTAGACTCATTGGAAGAATGCAAGCGAAAGTATACGAGAACAAGGACGAAAAAACACAATTGCAAATACAAACAAGACATTAGCAACATATAACTTTCGACTAAGGATTTAAATTAAGGAATTAAATTAAGCTAGCGTGTGTGGAAGTGAAACCTTAGAAGATGAAAATCATGTGAAGGAATATAAGAGTTGTTACATGGATGGTAGTCGAAACAAGAAAGTTCAGGCTTGACGAAACACTGGTCACGTGGAAGGAAAGGAGAGAGTTAAGGAGCAGTGTGTTTGAAGAATTAGGGAGGGACGAGGAAGAGAGAAAAAGAAAGGAAAGGGACGGAGTGAGGTAAACGAGGAGGGGACGTAATAACGAAGGGAAATCTAAGAAATATGAGAGAGGGGGAGCGAGAATTAAAACTGTGAAGAGAACGAAGAAAAAGTGAACGGGGCTAAAAGAAAGAGTAAACGTGTCTATATATCTATCTGCATATAATCAGATGTATAGTCGTTAGTAAAGTCACTGAGGCAGATCGTCAACACCAGCATTGCTAGAAATAAGTGTCACAACAAATCTTCGTCACGTGAGAGTAGTTTCCATATGAGCGGTAGGGTAGGCAGGCACCTACAGCGAGATGTAGTCATATAATCAATGATTACAGATTTGATAAATCTTCATCAGTGACCCAATTCTCTGTCACCGAGGGTTAAAAATTCAACTCACCTTGTCAGTCTTATAGAGAACGTATATTAGTTATTCTATTGTTTTGTTCCCACAAAGCCTCAATCTGATTATCTAATAATCATATGTCATGCTTTTCCTGTAAATTACGTGTTTGACTCATTCCCTGGGAAGCAGAGTAATACTGTTGCATATTCTATGTCATTCGTGTCATTTTATATTCTTTACCAGTCGTGAGAAACGAAACATTTTAATTTCAGATGCTATATTTCTATATTTAGACAAAGGTTACATAAGCATAGAAATCAGAACCTAAATCTGATGGAAATTTTGTTAATTTTCATGAATACGAGTGCCGGAACTAAGCCGAATATTTGTTATATTAGCATGCACTTTCAATGGCAATAATTCCGTGAAAAGCTCTCTTATATTTGGCTATTATTTGCTAGGGAAGTTTATGTACTAATGTCTTTTGAAAGAATTTATTAGCATCGGTATATTTATTATATCGTTGGCAGTTTAATATATTTTATATATCTTTCCTGTTAGAGTTTCCTCATTGTGGACGGTGCTTATTGTAGGTTATTCTTATAATTGTCCTTAATTGCCATTTCTTGAGTGGTAATCTGATATATAAACCTGCCTGTTTCAATGGGAAAAACAAAATCTTGGCATTATTTCTGTTGTATAATGTCTTCCATTGGATCATAATTAGATAAATCCCTTCTAGTTCAAATTAAGTAGCTAGAAAAATATAATTGTTCTATACATCAGTAGCTCCACATATTATTCAGCATTCATATACATTATTCTGCTTTGATATAGTTTATAAATGTTTCTCACAGTAAATCTTGCAGAACAAAGAAAAGAGTTTCTTCGCATTCTTCTTCGTGTCCAAGATTTTAAATCTGTCATGAATGTCATTATTGTTAAAACTATCTTATATTCACCAACGTTAGGTATCGTTACGCAAAATATTTTTTTGCTCTTTTCTAAGCCTGACATAACACGTTGGTGCTTTTGTGGTTTATGCTGTTCTTATTGATAGTACATATACATTTTTGAAAGAAAGATTATTTTATCTCTCTTAGATTCTTTACACATATGTTCACTAGTACAACTTAAGAATTTCTTTAAGAGACGAATTAATTGATATCCATTTGTAATAACACATTTATTTATTAGAATGTGTAATACGAGATATATCTGGGACAAATATATCAATTCAGAATATGATTGTATGTTTTACATACAAAATTCATTTACTTTTCTTCACGTTTTTATTTCACTGAGTAATGGGAATATTTACCACGCATAATTTCTGCTTCTTCTTTTGTTTTGGGGCTATTTTTAGATTTTCAGAAAATTATTAGAACTCAGCTTCTGTTAAAATTCCATCCTAAAATGTTCTTTCATATGTGTATACTTCAAATTATGTATTCTATTAATAACTCAATATTTTGCCTTCTGCATTTTACCTGCATATCTCTTTGTTTTTTTTTTCTAGAATATACAGATAAATTCTTATAAATTTTGCGCTCCACAAGATGACATGACTAAAATGTTTGATGAAATTCGCAATTCATTTAACAAACAAAAATTATGATTTTACAAATGAGGAAATTATAGGCTTTATGAGAAATGTCACGTTCTGATGATGAATTCGCGAAATAAAATATGCTCAAGAATGCGTAAAATTTATTTTTATGCCCAAAAGACATTACTGCTAGCGTATTCACTTCGAAACCGCCAGGTCCCAAATTCGTTCCAAACGTGCACGGTATATATGATGTTCTTCTTTAAATGCATTCTAGTTGGAGGGAAAAAAATCTGACATGATCTATACACATCTACACACATACAATTGCACCGCTATGCATGCATACTTGCATACATACATACATACACACATACACACTCATACATGCATACATATATGTATATGTACATATATATATATATATATATATATGTATATATATATATATATATATATATATATATATATATATATATATATATATATATATATATATATTATATATACATATGTATATATGTATATATTATTATCAGAGAATGTGTGATAATCAGTATGTAACACTACAAAGCTCGTACAAAGCTTTATACTTTAAATATATTCCACTTATTATCATCAAAGGATGTATATATGCATTTTAATACTGAAACTGTTTTTTAACATGTTCTATTATTCTCAAAGACTTTTGATAATCTGTTTCTAAAAAAGTGAAACCGGTTAAATAAATTTCTTTAAAATAAGTGCATTTTCAAACCTTCTTTCATATATATTTGCACGCGTACGGTATTCCACAACTTTACTTTATCATATATATACATATATATATATATATATATATATATATATATATATATATATATATATATATATATATATATATATATATATATATATATATATATATATATATATATATATATATATATATATATATATATATATTATATATATATATATATATATATACATATACACATACACACATATATCTACTTGCATATATATATATATATATAGTTGAACCAAGTTTCAAGAACTCACTATAAAGTTTAATCTTTTATTCTTAATAATTTTTTCATTCTTAATTTCTTCATTCATAATTTTTTCATTCATATTTTTTTTTCTACGTTTGTAGAAATAATTATTCTTGTATTTTTCTATTATTCAATTGATTTTTAATGATAATTTAATAGACGTTATTTGTTTTAAATAGTATAGCTTCAACTATTATATCGGTTAAATATGTACTAATTCTATCTTTATTATTTTAACCTTAAACTTCGTTTAAATTGTATTTAAAACGATAATAATTTATGTAAGCTGGTCTTGTATATAATATACATGTTAGCATATATTATAATAGATGTAGGGATGATTATGGAATATTTATTATTTTGATATTTTGATATTTTTTATAATGTTTCTATCTTTATGAAATAAGTATTTTATTTAAATTCATTTGGTACTTATTGTTGGTTGATATATATATTTATTTATTATAATTATTGTTCTATGTACGACCTGATGATTAGCTGTATTTTTTAATAAAATTCATTTTCGCTAATTTCAATTAAATTTAATCGATTTAATTTCCTTTCTATTTGAAAATTAGTTATGAAACACGTGTGGTCATTTTACTCTTTTATCTTATGATATTTACTTTGTTTTATATTATACTCATTTATTTTGCTTTTAATTATTAATTTTTCGATATGTGATAGTGGATTTTCATCGATGAGTTCTTGAAACTTGTTTATTTTCCCTAAAACTACATATATATATGTGTATGCATATATATATATATATATATATATATATATATATATATATATATACATATATACATATGTACATATACATATATATATATATATATATATATATATATATATATATATATATATATATATATATATATATATATATATATATATATATATATATATATATATATATATATATATATATATATATATATATATATATATATATATATATATATATATATATATAAATATATATATATATATATATATATATATATATATATATATATATATATATATATATATATATATATATATATATATATATACACATATACATATATGTATGCACGTATGGATGTGTATGTGTGTATGTGTGTATGTATGTATATATGCACACATATATATATATATATATGTACAGATGCATATATACACAGGCATGCAGGAAGTACACAGACAATTTTAAGTTTCAAAATTTCTGACCTAAGCGTATTAATATGTTTTCGGCGATGTAGAATTCACAATGTAATTATTCTTTTTTAATTCCAGGTGCAATTATATTAAACATTTCCGAAGAATAGCCATACCACGCACAAAAAGTCAGCAGAACTGTCATATTTTCAAAGAGTTATATTGTAGGGCAATCTGAGGCTGGTCTTAGCTAGCGAAATATTGCCGAAAACCTTCAAATTCCTCTTGCTAACGTTAATAGAATTATAGTGCAATTCCAAAGCCATGGTAAAGAATTAACTGATTCTTGTCCCGGCCGACCTGGTCCCTTGGATTTGAAGCTTCCGTGTTTGAAGAGAATTGTAGAAAACGAACCCCATTCGAAGGCTTCTGACATTGCAAAACTGCTAGACGTTAGTCCAAGAACGTGTGTTACATATCTACATAAGATTGGGTATAATGGAGGAGAAGGTACAAGAAAACCTCTCCTTCAACCAATTGATATCATGTCAAGTAAGAAATGGGCTAAGGAGATATCAGAAAAAATCCAGTTCAATTGGGAATAGAGTGATTTTCTCATATGAATCCAGATTTGCACTATTTTCAGACAGTGGACGTGTTTGTGTCTGGAGGCTTCCCAATCAAGAAATTGATTTCAAACGACTCCAACCAGCTGTGAAACATGGCATTATCCCTGTAATTGTATGGGGAGCTGTCACCAGCAATGGTCGTTCCGAGCTGATCGAATGTGTTGGAACCATAAACTCTGAAAAATGCATCGAAATACTTAAGCAAAAACTACTTCCGATGTATTTACACGATAACATAAAAAAAAAAAATGAGTTTTTATTCATGGACGATGGGGTTCTATACCGCACAACGAAAAGGAATCAAGAATGGGTGACTGAAAATGAGATAAAAAAACGTCTTTGGCCGATCTAATCTTCTGACATGAACCCAATTGAAAATCTTTGCAGCGTACTAGATAGAGCAATACGAAAAACTCGACAGAAACCTGAATATAAAAATGAATTGTTTCGGTTGTTGCGTGAAAATAGGGCAGAAATTCCAGACGAGACAATCACAAAGCGCATCAGTCCAATGCCAAAAAGAGTTTCTGAATTAAAAAATGCAAAGTATTGTCAACTAAATACTAAACTATGTAGTCATACGTAACGATTACATCTCAATTGTTCGCTTTGCGTATTAAATAAAAGATTTTGAAAATTAAAGGTGTCTATTTACTTCCTGCATGTCTGTGTAGTAGGTTTTTTTCCGAAAATACCGGCCGATTTCAGAAACAATTGTATTCTGAAAAAAATAATGTTTAAATTAGTCAAAGTATGAGCCGTGAACATCTATGTCTCCCTGCCATCGATCAAGTAGATTATTTATGCCTCGTTGATAACATTTTATTGGATTTGATGCTAAGAAATCTTTAAAGCTTGATTCCACTACTGGTTTACACCTGAAAGTTTTATAACTTAAAAACTTGTTTAAATGCCTTAAAATGGTTGTCAGTTGGTGAAAGATCACGGGAGTATGGAGGATACGGTAAAGACTTGTATTCCGAATCTGTGAATTTCTGCAGAGTTATTCTTGAAACCTGTGGCTTTGCATTTTCGTGGAGCAGAAATGGGCCACGCCGAGTCACCAATGCAGGCCTGATTGTTTGCAAGTGTGCATGAATTTCAGAGAGTTGATTACAGAAAGCTCCCACTGTAATGATCTTATTGACTTCCAGAAATCTGTAATGGACAACACAAATTGCAGACTACCAAACAATCACCATAATATTTTGCTGATGCAAATTGGGAGATGCTTGGTGGAGTCATCTTGATCAAACCATTGACCGGATCGTTTACGGTTATCATGAAGGATCGACCTTTATTTTCAACGGATTATTCAGTAAAGAAAACTATCATTACTGTTTCGCAGAAAGAGCATCGAGCACACTTCAAAACGCTGAAGATTTTGATTTTCATTGCGTTCATGCAGTACACATTTATCGAGCTTATTCACCTTACCAATATTCTACAGATTCCATGAGACCGTTGCATCAAGAATCTGAGACATTTCTCTGACACTTTGCCATGGGTTTTATTCAACAATTGCTTCAGTTGAATATTTTCAAGACTGTATGACCGTCCACTACCTTCTTCATCTTCAAAGCACTTAATCACCACTACAATATTTCTGAAACCAACTTCGTACTGTTTGATCACTTGTGGAACACTCTCTCCATGCTCTGTTGATAATGACAGCAGTCTTGGAGGCATAGTGCACAAGCTTGAACACTTGGAAGAAAATAAGCCAAGATCCATTTTTTTTTCATATTCATAATCAAGAGATGATATGTTTCAAGAATATGTTCTTGAAATAAGTAGACCATTACAATTATTAAAGAGCATACATCAATTATTACGTATGTCGAACTTCAACTAAAGTATAATTAACATACTACGATAAAACTGTGTTTCAAAACACAACACTTAGAGCGGCTATTGTTTTCGGAGAAACCTAATATATACGAAGGCACATGCACACGCATGTACACAAATATTGATAGCTATAGATTTATACACATATGTACATCTATCTATCTAACTATCTCTCTCCCTCCCCCCTCTCTCTCTCTCTCTCTCTCTCTCTCTCTCTCTCTCTCTCTCTCTCTCTCTCTCTCTGTATATGTTTATACTCTTGTGTCTGTGGAAGGTCATTCTCTTTGAGTGCAAACTTATTGAACACACTCACGGGTTCGATTTTACTTGTTTCGTCATTTATATTTTGCAAATATAAAAACGAAATATATATACATTCATACACATTTATATATATATATATTTATAGCAAGTGATCACGTGATCACTTGATTATCTGATGTTGCTAGGTATCGCTGGTGGCTATGAGCTTTGCATCATTTCAGCATTCGAATGACCCCGCCCCTGTGACAATACAAACAGGCCAACATTCCTAACTGCCAAAGACATCTACTCCCCTGAATGTATGATAGATTCCGTAATTTATATGCACAGCACATAAGTATGACATGGTATAATCCACTGAAAATCCTTATGTTCTTGAACATATGAATGCACAAACTCCTTTACTGAGGTTGGAGTACGAAATCTATCGGATAATAAACAAGTTATTCCTATATGTTACCTCCCGTGACCCGTGTATTTATTTGGAAATCGCCTTCAGTCTCTTGCAGCATCGAATATTCCCAATTAGAGACGAGTACCAGCTATTCCGTGTGGCGCACTTGAATGATTGCAAAGATGGTTTTATATGAAACGATTGCCACCCTTGTTAACCTACCAACAAAATTATTAAATGTGCACATGTGTGTGCAGCACACAACAGTTTAGATATTTAGATATGTTTCTGTTGTAAAATGGAGTGACACGAGTTTCAGAATTGCTTTGTCTATTTACTGAAAAATATTTTTATTACGTATAGTATAGAGAATTGAAAGGGTAAGGATACGTAATCAAATGTTATTCTCATTTCATTACTTATTTAGACTAATATATTCGATTGTTTTACTTCCTTTTCCCAAATGAAGGTGAATAAAAAATCCTAGCGTATACGTATTATAAAACACACTTAGAATTTAATGAATCGATATTATTCCTAATTTCTGATTATATACATCAGTGAATTATACGATAACTTATCGAAATATTATGAATATGTGTGTGAGTGCCTATTTATGTATGTACATATTCGCAGTAAGAGTATATATATATATATATATATATATATATATATATATATATATATATGTGTGTGTGGGTGTGTGTATACATATGTGTCTCTCTCTCTCTTTCTACATATACACTCACACACACACACACATACATATATATATATACACACACACACACACACACATATATATATATATATATATATATATATATATATATATATATATATATATATATATATATATATATATATATATATATATGGCAACATAGCTATCATTTACTTTTTCAACGTATTTCTAGTCAACTTACTTAATTTTAACGCTTCCTTAGAAAGCTAAATACTCTTTAAAAAAAATTGCAACTCATTCTAAGAAACATCACTTTGAGTGGCTGAATTGAAATCCGATTCATGAAAGCTGTTACATTGAAACATTACAAATGCTACACAACTTCAAGTATTTTTTCTTTCTTAAATATAGAAACGTTTTTAGTTCAAGTGGATTATATAGCAGAATACGGAATATGATTTTGTGACATTATTTTTCTGGTACTCTTTTGTTATTTTGTATTTACTTTGTTCCATAAAATCATCTGAGAATACTTTAGCATATGCATGCATAGCTCTTAGATTTTTTGTGCATCACTTACTATCTGTATAAATTTAAATGTTCCTCAGTGATGAGAAACCGAATGAAACACAATACATAGAAATTAATTGTGAGATCGTATTGCGACCCAAAGAATATTAGTTCACTTTAGTAATTTAACAGTTATTAAAAAATTTAGCTGCCTTTTTCGGCTACCAAACTGAAATTCCTGGTCGTTACGTATAGTTTCACCGCCCTAAATTTTAGTGTTATCAAAAATATTAAATCTTTAATGTTTATGTATTTTCCCTTATTTTAGCGCTTTAGTTCTTGCGTCCACTCAAACACGATGTATTTCATATATAAATCTCAATTCACTTTTGGCAAGCTACTTTCTAAATTTTCCAGTATCATTTCGTTTGTGATGTATTGAGAGAAAGTTTACATTTTCATGCTCTTCACTGCTTATTGCAAATATTATAACGTCGTGACTATATTGATCAGGCATTCAGTAACTTTAAGTTCCCATTTCCTGTTACATACTTTGCGCAAAGTAAACACGTTTGAGGTCATCACTCAGTAGTAAAAAGAGAGTAAATAGCGTATCATCCCTTTAAAATGAGGAATGAAACATCATAACGTGTTTTCTTGGAATTAAATCTATGTTACGTCAATTACTTTTCTATCAACGTCGTCTTCATAATAGATTAAAGTTGTTCTCTTTGCTCTGATGAATCAATACATTTATAGTCGACACACATTCTTAATTCGGGCCTACACGTATATATTTTGGAGTAGCATATAGTATGTTTTATCAATTACAGCACTTGGGTAGTGCATCATTCTATTGCTTTTCGGAAGGATTAAAATCAAATTTCATGTCTTCAGGATATCCTATCTGTCACCTTTATCATACTTGCTATACATCATATATTCGACTAAAGCACTTAACCGGAAGTCTAACATTGTATCGTTGTTCATTAAGATAAAAGTTAAATTACATGATATATGCTGCATATTCAATAATAAAAAAATAAGCGATTAAACTTGAGTTTATCCATATTGAGAATCTTCTCTTTTTGACACTCAAAATAGACAAAAGCGAAAAGGAAGTTAATGCAATGAATAGATGATGTAGTCAGTCACCCGTACGCAAGTACACAGAGGTATACACTATCAGTATATAATTTATACGCTGTATAACTTTAGGAATTATTTAGAAGATATATATTTGTTGGATATTTAAAGGCGTGTTCGTTATACGTGCACAGATGTCTAGAAACTACGCAATCAGAATATAAAATATGTTATCCGAAGTTCTAAAATTTATGCACATCAACGCATTTGATGTTTTTTACTTTTAATGACGCAGAAATGATGAAAGATGGATTTGATTTCGGTGCAATTTAAACTTATATTGCATAGATTTCGACGAAAATTCTTATCGGCAAAAATTCTTATCGGCATTTTAAAAAGTTTACTGAATTTTATACATCATTAAAATAATCTTTGACATTTCATTGATTTCCTTCTTTATACGTAAACTACCCTTAATTCAAACTAATTTTAATACTTTTATAACATTGTGAAAGGCTTGAATGGATATGAAAAATATATCTAAACGGCAATTCAATGCTATAGAATTAAATAGTATTGTTATACTTATTCACGTTGTGTGTTGCTGTACATGGTGGGCGCAAAACCGATGCTATTGCTGCTGGAAGTAGTGATGATATTGAAACTGGCCAAAAGACAGAGTTCGATGAAAACTTATCCCGAAAGCAATCGCACACACACTCGCACACGCGCACACACACACACACATACTCGCACACACACGCACGAACACACACACACACACACACACACACACACACACACACACACACACACACACAGCAGCAGTAATTTTCTTCAGCTGAATACACGCCATTGATTGGTTAAAATTACCCAAATACGACAACTTTAACACTTAATAACTTCTAAAATACAAAATTTTGTCAAAAACGTTAAGAGTAAACGCTGTTCTATGTGACACATTCTACCAGTATCCGAAATAAAGTGTTTGGATCCTTTTTAAAACGGGGGCCACATTTTTCATTAACGAAACACTTTGAAACTTGGAACACTGGTAGAATGTGTCATATAAAACATCTGTTTCTCTTAGTCTTCTTAAAAAAAATAGAAATCCATAAATTATTCCATGTTAAAGTTGTCGTATTTCTGTAATTTCAACCAATCACTGACGTCCATTCAGCCGATATACATTAAGTGCCGACTACATAAACAAACGATTCTGAAACAATTAACCCTAACCCTAACCCTAACCCTAGGGTTAGAGTTAGGGTTAGAGTTAGGCTTAGGCTTAGGGTTAGGGTTAAAGCAAATTTAAAATGAAAAAAGCAAATAAAACTAAGAATCGTTTGTTTATGTAGTCGGCACTTAATGTATATCGGCTGAGTGGACGTCAGTGATTGGTTGAAATTATCGAAATAAGACAATTTTTTACATGAAATAAATTCGAATACAAAAATATTTTTCTGTTCTATAACACAAAATAGATAAGTATACGAAGTTTGAAAGTCTTTCGGTACCAAAAACACTACGTAAAACATTAATGAAAAATGTGGCCCCCGTTTTAAAAAAGATCCAAGTGTTTTGTTTAAAAAATTTAATCTGGTCGTCAAATTGAATAAATCTTTTCAACCTTTCGGATTTGATAAATTAACTACTTGTGGAACACTGAAATCGGTTTAATCGACTCGTCCCCTCACCCAAATTTCAGGCTTTGTGTTTATAGCAAAAATTATTACTATTATCATGATTCCATAACGCGGCGTGCTGGCAGAGTCATTCTCACGCTGGTCAAACTCTTTAGCGGTATTCCATCTCCCTGCACGTTCTAATTTTAAATTCCGCCACGGTCAACTTTACCTTGTATCCTTTCGAGGTTGAGATCTGATATCGGTGCAATCGACTGAACCCCTCCTCTAAAACCCAGGCATTTTGACTATAGTAGAAAATATTATTATTATAACTCCTCCAAAATGTAAATAAGCATGTGCGTAGGATTATACACCTAGAAATTTCATACACACGCTAATGTGTGTATAGTTACAATCTATTTATGAGCTCCGCTTCGTTTGATGTCCGATGTATGTTGCAAATATGTTGATACTTCGGCAATAATGTTTAGTCTTATACACACAGGTTTACTGATAACTTTTTGAATATATAATTGTTTGCCGCAATATACATAATGAGTATTGAGGTGCGGTGGTCCTGAAATTTATAAGATACTGCCGTGTCGCACACAGTGTGACAATGATTCTGTCCTTTCTATTTGTAGTCACTAACACTTTTATACTTGCTCTAAAACATACACTGTGAAAAATACAGTGGATAGTATTTGTTTCAAATGTTGGTGCAAGACCAGCAACAGGGTTAAGTCGAATAAATCGACACCCAGTACCGAACTGGTTCTTATTTTATCAAACACGAAATGATCTAAACAAATTAGGATTCAGTGTAATCTGAACTCAGAGCGTTAAGACTGGCAAAATGACACTCAGGATTTTGCTTCGCGTGCTAAATATTCTCCCCTTTCACCTCCTTAATACAGAGAAAACATATTAATGAATATTTAAATGAAAGAAATTATATTTATACTCTAAGACCTTTTATCCGTGATAAGGATTCATAGTGTGGTGTGTATTCATTTAAACGAAGTTCATTTGTCTTGCATTTACTAAAGTATATATTACTAAACAGACCTCTAAATCAGCAACTCAACTGTTAAGATCATGCATTTCACTTTGTCCTTTCACTCTCTTCTATTTTCTCTTTTATATTCCTGTCTCCACACAGGTTTACCCACATCTCCCTTATACAATCACACCTATTCACATGAAGACAATATGTATATATATATATATTATTGAAAACCGAATAGGAGAAGGGAGGTTTATTCACATCCAAATTTTTTATTAAAAAATTTTCTACAGCAAATATAACAATTGCAGTAACTACACAATTATGCGTCCTAGTCGCTGCAATTTCATCAATATATATGAGATGAAAATGTTTGACATTAAACATGAGGAAATATTAAGGACTCAGATGGCGCCATAAACTTCACCTGTGCTGAAAATTTGCAAAAATGGTAAAAAGTAACAAGAATTCTGTGCAAGATGAATTTCGGTTCATAGAAAACTTTCCTAAAGAAAAATACTTTAAGTCATATTAAAGACGCCTCTTTTAAGCCTGTATTACAGCATGACTGACTCCTTGTGCAGAAAAAATATACAGGCATGCATGTACACAGGAACGTACATGATGCGTACAGGCATAAGCTCGCACTCACAAACACTTTCTCCCACGCTCATATGTATATATCTATTAGAAACATGAATACAGCGTTCTGCTAAACTTCACATATAATTTGATATGTCTGTCTTTATTTTGTTTTAGTTTACAGTCACACGGTAAGTTGTCGTAGACTAACAAATCAGGAAAGGGCTACAAGAACAGCACAAACAGAGCTATTATTTACAACCTCCTTTTACCAAATGAGATATATATATATATATATTGTTGCTTAGAGAAATAAGTGGAAAGGTATAGAATTCTACACAGAACTATAGGAATTGCAATCACAATTTATCTGTCTTTTTTCTTTTCCCTTCAACTTACGTTCAAGTCATCTCACGCATGTAGCAAGATATACACATTTCATTCACAAATCAGGACAGACAAAATAGCTTGGTGCAACACATCATCACATAATATGTAACACTTGATGAAAAACGAATGTCGCGTTGTCGTTTGATCTTTTCTTAGGATCACTAGCACTCACATTCAATCATCTCACACATATAGCAAGGCATTCACTCTCACAGTACCGGCCTGACAAAATGGGATAAATCAACATATGACTAAATAACGTTGCATTGATTTTCATTTCGCTAGTGTTCGTGTGTGGAGACGCTAATTATGGGGTAACACGTGAATTTATGGATGTATGTTTAGCTAGGATGGTTTATTTTCACCCGTTGTTGCTGGCGGTGATATGTCTTGTGCGAATGGATTATATGTGGTTTCGTTTCAGAAAAAAAGAGTAGGATGTTTGTGTTTTGCGTGTGTATTGTGTGAATGCGGGGTTTTGGTTGTCTTCGGTTTTGATGGGTTCTTTATTTAGGGCAGCTAAGTAGGATATTTGTGGGTTGTGTGTGTATGTTCTTTCATTCGTTCGTTTTTTCGTTCGTTCGTACGTACTTTCGTTCGTTCGCTCGTTCGTTCGTTCGTACGTACGTACGTTTGTTCGTTCGTTCGGTCGTTCGTTAGTTCGTTCGTTCGTTCTTTCGTTCGTTCTTTCGTTCGTTCTATCGTTCGTTCGTTCGTTCGTTCGATTGTTTCGTTCGTTCGTTCGATTGTTTCGTTCGTTCGTTTGTTTCGTTCGTTCGTTTGTTCGTTAGTTTCGTTCGTTCGTTCCATAGTACGTACGTACGTTCGTTCCTTCGTCCGGACGTACGTACGTACAAGCGTTCATTCGTTCGTTCGTTTGTACGTTCGCTCGTTCGTTCTTTCGTTCGTTCGTTCGTTCGTTCGTTCTATCGTTCGTTCTTTCGATCGTTCATTCGTTCGTTCGTTCGTTCGTTTGCTTGTCCGTTTGTTTGTTTCGTTCTTTCGTTTGTTCCTTCGTTCGTTCTTTCATTCGTTCGTTGTTTCGTTCATTCGTGCGTATGTACGTACGTTCGTTCGTTCATTCGTACGTACGTTCGTTCGTTCGGTCGTTCGTTCGTCCGTTCTTTCTTTCGTTCGTTCTTTCGTTCTTTCGTTCGTTTGTTTGTTTCTGGATGCAGGTTTTTAGTTGTCTGTGTTGGTTTATTATGGGTGCAAATGGGGTACCTATCATTTTCTGTCCATCTGTTATCACTCTCCTGGAACAAAGTTGTTGGTTGTTCCTTTGGGGTGACCCGCTAATGGTTCTCCACTTTACTCTGTGGCTCTTTGATGTAGGTTGCTTTTCATGGTTTCAGTTAGCTTCTTTTTTTTATTTCGGATTGTCAGTCTATGGTTGGTTGGTGGGTTGTTCAATTTTAATGCTGATTAACTCCTTCTGTCTTACTTCTACACATCAGTTTGTGGTGAATTGATGGGTTGTTTCGTCGCGATGCTGGTTGGCTCCCTCTTGCTCTTCTTCAGGCCGTCAGACTGTGGTGGGTCGCTAGGTGGAGATTGTGCTTCTGGTTATAGGACCTGTGGTCACGTCGTTTTTATGTTGCCTTTTGACTCACACTTAAAGCACCTTGGACTACTACCCTCCACCACGAATCTTAGTGTGGTCTCTTCCAGAAGTATTATTAGCTCTGGTATTTCTTCCAAATCCCCTCTGGGTGGCCTGTTTTATTAGCTCCAGACATTGGCGCTACCAGTTCTGCTGGTGTAGCATGGTAGCCTGAAGTATAATGGTTCTATCCTCTCTGTTCAGCAGTACCGCTACCACAAGCCACACCACATCAATTTCTGGTGGGACCATCTTGAACCTTATTTTCGTTGTCCGCCTTCCAAGGTAAGTCGGCAGTGGCAGCAGATCTGCCGACATTAAGGGAAATGTAGATTGGTCCTTTGCTTCTTTTTCGGAAGCGAATCTTACCTCTAATGTGCCGAAGCACCATCCTCTATTGTCGCATTTCA
This sequence comes from Octopus bimaculoides, assembly GCF_046866305.1. Classification (NCBI taxonomy): domain Eukaryota; kingdom Metazoa; phylum Mollusca; class Cephalopoda; order Octopoda; family Octopodidae; genus Octopus; species Octopus bimaculoides. Next base: position 39,166,499 of record NC_142930.1, on the reverse strand, counting down.
TGTCGCACCAAATTGGTAGTAGGCACTTTTCGATGCCATCTCTATCCTGTTTATTGTCAGTGACATCATTCTCTAAAATATCATTTTGCGACTTGGGTTGTATCTCATCTCCACTGGGGTAGTCAGCTTCATATTAGCTCCTACCTTCTGCAATAAGGTTTTATATTTTTCGAGCGCACCCAGGACGACTTGAACTATAACGCCAGTGACACTGGCCACGGACGCGTAGTTAATGTTTCAATTCGGAGGTCGGTTTTATCATTCTATTTTTCTCTTCCTTCGCTTGGAAAAATGGGAGGGTAACATTTTTTCGCACAATTCCTCCAACACGTAGTGTGGAATTGCATATTGGGAGGCTTCAGTTTCCATGATGTACTGACAGTCTAAAAGAAATTTGCCACAAAGGCAGGTAATGTGTCCAGGAGACACAGAAATCAGCGAAAGTGTTTTAGCTGTTAAAAATCAAGAGTAATCCCATCAAACGTGAGCCTCAAAAACACACAGCCGTTCGGCGTGACAATTACATTTATACTACCGAAGAATTCTGTCTACTTCATCATGAGTCGTAATATATATATATACTCTTTAACTTTATTGTACTTGTTTCAGTCATTTGACATGATTGAGCAAGGCATGTAGTCGAATGAATTGACCTCAGGACTAATACTTTGGGAGCCTAGAACTTATTCTATCAATGTCTTCTGCCAAACCGCTAGATTCCGGGGACGTAAGCGCAACTAGCATCGATCTTTACGCGATGGTGGGGGAACAAGCACATACACATTAACACAAACATAAACACCATTTCTCTCTCTCTCTCTCTCTCTCTATATATATATATATATATATGTGTGTGTGTGTGTGTGTGTGTGTGTGTGTGTGTGTGTGTGTGTGCGCGTGTGTGTGAGTAAATTTATATATATATATATATATACAACCATGTGTATATATATACGTATATATATATGCATATATATATATATATATATATATATATATATATATATATATATATATATATATATATATATATATATATATATATATATATATGTATATATATATATATATATATATATATATGCATACATAGTGATGGTCTATCTATTAAAACCGAATACATCATCTCACATTACGATAGAGATGTTATTGTTTCACTTTTGACACGAAATGCTGATACATTATAAATAAGAGATTTAGTGATGCACACATACAGACAGGCAGACAGACATATATTCTCAGTTATCTCTCTCTCTCTCTCTCTCTTTCTCTCTCTCTCTCTCTCTCTCTCTCTCTATATATATATATATATATATATATATATATATATATATATATATATATATATATATATATATATCTGTACCATTTTCCTCTTTCTCCGTTCTTCTATTCTCCGAACTTTCGATCTTTCCGACGAAGGGCTACGCCCGAAACGTCATACGCTCTCTCTTTCCTTTCCTGAGCGTCCAATAATACTATCCATATCACGTCCTCACTTTGTTGTTTTTTGGGTTTTTTGTTATTGTTTCTTTTAACTATATATATATATAAATATATATATATATATATATATATATATATATATATATATATATATATATATATATATATATATATATATATATATATATATATATATATATATATATATATATATATATATATATATATATATATATATATATATATATATATATATATATATATATATATATATATATATATATATATATATATATATATATATATATATATATATATATATATATATATATATATATTTATATATATATATATATTTATACACTAATTTATACATGAACTACTATTGAACTACAAAAGCTCAAAGACAATATAATGTATGGGTATATTTTTTTTTTATATATTATTGTTTTATATATTATTTTCTTCATTTTGTACTTTTTTGTACTTCTTTGTAAAAAAACATTTTCATTCTCCTTCTTGATAATTTGCTTCATCGCAATGAAAACCGGTTAGAAAAAATCTTTATTAAATTATGCTTCCAATTCAGCATTCTGGCTTTTTTCATTTTCCTATATATATATATATATATATATATATATATATATATATATATATATATATATATAATTATTACAAATTAAAAGGGTAAAGTATTATCAATTTATTAATTTATTAATAAATCAGCAATTAATAATTTTTACCACGCCCTTCAGTATGTAAGCACCATTATCGGTGGAGAACTTACTTAAAAGTTCATATATATTTATAAACATAATTTAGGGATCAGCAAATATTTGCTTCACCATATACCGAAGTTCAGAAATAGCAGCTAAAAAAGCTGAGACTTCAACAGATAGAATTACTTGTAACTCACAAAGGCAAAAACAATAAGAAAAAACAATGAAGACTAACCATTCCGAAGATTAATCGTAGACGCGTTTCTGGATTATGAGTGATAAATACTCAATTTCCTTCATCAATACGATATTCCAGTAGTAAATTCGACTATGCTAGCAAACTGTGCATGTATGAACGAGTAACATTCTACATCGATACAAATCTGAAAGCATAACCGAATCTCTCTCTCTCTCTCTCTCTCTATCTCTCTCTTTCTCTCTCTCTCTCTCTCTCTCTCTCTCTCTCTCTCTCTCTATATATATATATATATATATATATATATATATATATATATATATATATATATATATATATATATATATATATATATATATATATATATATATATACATACATATATATACACTCACAACCCTTTGGTCGGCCTGTGGCTATAGTAGGAGAATCTTGCACAAGGTGCTACTCAGTGGGACTGAACTCAGGAGCTCGTGTTTGCGAAGCAAACTTCTTACTACACAGTCACGCCTGTGCCTATACACATAAACCAAGCATACCTAATAAACAATTATCTATACAATTTACTACAAAGTTGTGTAGTTTCTATCACAACTTTGGTTCTGAGAATTTTCTGTTGATTACGAATTAAAATGCAAGATACTATGAATGTCTTACTTCTTCCGTTCCTTTGGAATACTATTCATATCATGTTAAAGGAAATGACCGTTATAGAAATTTTATTTAGGCAGTGAATAGGAATATAAAACTTGGACAAGAAATGTCAGCGTAATATCAAGAGCTATCTGAGTGGAAATAACTCAATGAGGGATTTGTTTGATTTACCAGACCATACGATTTATTCAAACTTAATTACTCCTTAATATTTAGTTATACGAGGTGATCCTTGTGCGTATGAAACGAAATGCTTGCTTTGTAGTCTTTAACACATATTTAATGTACATAATCACCTGGGTTATGTATTCCATAAATTTTATTTCACCATGTTTCGTTATTTTCATTTCTATGAAGATCTGTATAAATGCACAGGTCTTCCATAATCAAGATATTGATATACAACTGAGGATTTGTTTATTTTCAAAGGATACGACATTAGGTGAATGAATTCTATCCGACTTCATCTTCGCTTCTACATGACATGGGGTTGCAGTCTTTTAAATATGAACGAATACGTCCATTGATCTATTGAACATATTCGTGCATATTAGGTTTCAATATGCTGCCTTTATGCAATATAACATGTAACAATAATCACCTAGAATCACGGCATCTAGAATTGTCTTAGCATACAATTTACGCATCGCTGTTTGTTGTTCCAAATCTCTGTTCGCAGTGGCATTACAAACTGATTAATATCTAATTTCGGCAAATGCCTTGTGAGACCCTACTTATTTACAGGGATATTTAGTAATAATATATATTATATACGATATACTACCACAAATAACTGGTATTACCGTTATAGACAACATATGATACGACTCGTATATTTGAAATGTTTTCTTGAATCTGTCATAATGTCTCCAATATTGCACGTTATACTCAGAACACCAAATTTAAAAGGATGATGGCATGTGAAATAAGCATACTTTGTTCTGGTATACCTCTAGAGAATTCATTGTTAGTCTCTAAAATGGTGTATACATGCTGCCTCATGTATTTACGAATTTTATACTTCAAAACTAAATAAAAAAAATTAAAAGCTCTATACTATCTAGGAATGTATTTGCAATACGTCCATACCATCAGAAGAATCCACAATAAACTTTCTTTGAAAAACGAAGAGGTTGAGGGTGTAAGTGATAATACTATATATAATACACATTATATTCTTATATTTAACTAAAATGACCGGTCATTTATTGATGTAAATTATATTTTAGATCCAATGAATCAAAGGTTATTGTAATAGATCATAGGATCTTTGCAATTCATTGATTTTTCTGTACAGTGTTATCTTTATAGGTGAATATTGTTTCTTTGTGGGATTTATGTTTCAACCATTACTAATCGCACATCGTTAGATACTTGGACATTGTATATTTGTGCGTGCTCACCAACTAATCTCTATCTACATAAATTGACTTTTCAAGATTTGGTTTGTTAAACAAGCATGCCATAGTTCTAATTTTTCTAATGAGCTCGTTATTTTCCCAAAAGATCTCTTGAATATCTCTTGTAGTGTGTAACATTCTTGGAGGGAATCCACTATTTCTTATATTAATTTGGTTATTTAAATCATCAATAAGATTAACTTCAGGATATTTAGGAATATTTTCATCTGTATTATACAATGAACTTTTTGTGTGGTAAATTTGACTTTGTATTTTGAAAACTACTATGAATCCCGCGAAGGATGTCATTGAACATAGTTCGCTATATTGTTTGATAATTTTAATAAATATTTCGTCAACCAGATTTTTCCCGAGCATTACTGTATTCAAAGTTTCAGGTGGTTTTCCGAACAAATTTAATTTAAATTTACCATTTGAACAACATAATCCCTTAGGTTCATCCGTAAATAGTTTTGCGCAAATACAACTGACAGCTTCCTAAATTTGATAGATTATAATAATTTTTAGTTGGATCATAATCAAAAGCTGCATTTGTAAATGATTTAACAGAAATACATAGTTCAGCATATATTGATTTTCACTCCGTAGTCTGAGAATGTCTTGCAACAATGCGCGAAATTTTAATCTCCCTTCCTATTTCTTTCGTCGACTTTTCTCCCAACACTTGGTGGACGAAGTTGTTTTCTTCTTTAATTTCATTCTTTCTTTGAAATGAGAGTCTTTCCCTTGTTCGTCTTTGATAATCTCGATTTCTTGCTCTTTGAATTTCTCTCTCATTTTCGCTAGTTTAATTTTTGTTTTGCGTTTTCTTGCTTAGGCACTTAAACGTTTCCTTGTATCGCTGTTGATTACATTTATATTATTGTTGTTGTTTTTAGCTTTTAGTTGCATTATTCATGTTTTGGTCGATTCTTATTTGAGTAGCAATTTCTTGCTCCTACATAGGCCGAGAATTCCTTGCCATAATGTGCGAAATTCTAATTTCATCTCTTATAATTTCTAGTGTCGAATTTCCTTTCGACTTTTGGTGCCCAATCTGTGTTCCGCTCTAATTTCATTCCTTCTTTGAATAGACAGACAGACATTTCCCGTCTCCGTCTTTGGTACTCTCGATTTCTTTCTCTCTGACTTTCACACTTATGTTCCCTCATTTCATTCTTGTTTTGACGATTTCTTGCTGAGGTATTTAAAATTGTCCTTGTATCATTATTAGTTACACTTATATTACTGTTCTTTAAATTATTAGTTGCATTATTTGACTTTTGATCTGTAATGATGAAAGGGTTATCATTATTATGAGCTGTATTAATATTGATAACGTAATTTTCTGAAACAACACAATTGTTAAATGAATTTTTATCGTTTGTTTCCATGGCATCATTAGATACACCATTTAAGTTATTATCGTTATTGATAACGTGATTTTCTATTATTAAATGAATCTATCGTCTGGTCATAGGTAAGAATTGGCTCCTAGTTCAACACATCCAGCTTAAACTTTAGATGAATTATTCGCGAAATGAATGCTAACTGACGAGGTGGAACTGGAGTGTTGAACAAAGAATATAGAATTGTACTTCACATTAATGTGGATTTTAGACGTCGTATTTGGTAAGAGTTCGAAGATTAGTAGTTATGAAGTAAAGGTGAGATGATCCAAAAACATTAAAAGGTATCGTCTGCTCACAATTACTAAAATAATACTTCGGTTAATCTCACTTTTACACGATGCTTTGTCAAATGCATGTTTGTGCGCACGCAGGCGCATGTGTGTACGCACACCTGAGGGTGCATGAGAGAGGAAGAGAGAGAAAGAGTGTGAGAGAGAGAGAGTGAGAGAGAGAGTGAGAGAGAGAGAGAGAGAGAGAGAGAGAGAGAGACGCACATATACATAAGTCGGAAAATCTGTGTGGCTGTGTTTGTTTGCGGAGTTGTTAGCAAATTCCTCCTTCATCGTTTAATCGATTTTGATGGAAATTGAAATGTGAGTAGACTTTTTGTCTGGAAACCTCATAGCATAGTCCTCTGATGCAATAGACAAAGTCAGTTTACATGACAACTTTCCACAGCTACTCTCGAGCGTAATCTACTTTTATATTTAATAGCAGAAATATTTTAGAGTGTACATCATGCAAGAACTTTATTACATACAAAATCGCAACGGCCATAACTATCCATAGTAATTAAAATTCGAAGAATAACACGTAACAAATTGTATTATATACTAAAAAAAATGCAAAACTAAAAATTCCGAATTGCACTACATAAATATTTGGGTTGGCATTTAAAAAAACATTTTAGAATATATTGCGTCTTAAAATTTTGGAATCTATTCTCTTCGAGAATTCTATTTTTGAATCATTTTGAAATCTATCTTGTTTTCTTTTTTCTAGTTAATTTTGATTATTTTTTGTTTATTTTCAGATCATTAAAATATAATGTCAAGTTAAGAAAAACGAACATTTTTCGCCACCACCTTCTTCTTGATTTAATCAAGGTTCTAAGGCCGCAAAAGCTGCTCGTGACATTTGTGCTGTGTATGGAGATTGTGCTCTAGCTGAAAGAACCGCTCGTGATTGGTATGCGAAGTTCAAAAATGGTAATTTTAATCTCAGACACCTCGTTCTGGCTGTCCAGTTGAATTAGATGAAGACCGATTAAACCGACATTTCCACGAAAATTCTCGTCAAGCATCAAGGACGCTGACAGAGAAAAGGAAATGCTCCCACCTTGTTATAGACAAGCATATTCACACTCTGGGAAATGTTCAGAAGTTTGGAGCTTGTGTTCTGCATTCTTTAAGTGACAACAACAAAAATCAACGAGTCACATTCTCCTTTGGTTTGCTAGTTCATCACTGCTCAATTCATGGACACAAGCAACGATTTCTTTACCGAATGAATTCTGGTGACGAAAAATGGCGCCTGTACATCAATATGAAGCATCGTAAAGAAAGGCTTAGCCCCGGTAAAGACAACGATACCGCGCGTGAAACAAGATCTTCATCCGCGTAAAACGATGCTGTGCGTATGGTACGACTGGGAAGGGATTATCCATTACGAAATTGCTTCAAAGGAATGAAACGGTCAACCTGAAACTCTATGTGCAAGGGATGGAACGACTCGACACGGTTGTTCAAGAGAAAAGACCTTATCGGCAGCATGGAATTCTTCTGCTGCACGACAACACCCGCCCTCATATTGCCAATATAGCCAAGGAAGCCATTCAAACACATGGCTGAGAAGTGCTGCCACACACTCTGTACTCTCCTGATTTGGCACCAATGGATTTCCACCTCTTTCGATGTCTTTCAAATCGTTTGCGCAGAGTTTCGTCTAATACTGATGCAGAATTGAGAGCTTGTTTGGATCAATTTTTCGAGTCAAAATCAGGGGATTTCTACCAACGAGGTATTGAAAATCTCGTTGAACGTTGGGGAGAAGTTGTAAACAACATTATTGATTAATTAATTGTTAATTTTTATTAAAATGGTTTTAAAATTTTAATTTAAAAAAAACGGCGTGAACTTCGTTGATATTTATAAACAGACCGCTTACAAAGAGATAATATTTGTACAAAACTAGCAAAAGAAAGCCATTTAGGATGTTATATTGTCGAATGAATAATATTTTTTAGCATTATATGTAACAAATAAAATACTGAATTAACTTACTGATCGAGTTAATGATGTGATATCACTGACTAACGATGCTTAATGTCAATAGGTAGAAGGAAAGAATGAAATATATTATAAGTAAACTTTATGACCATCTATATCCTTCATATCCCTCGTAAAGAAAACAGAGTGGTTCTAACTGAAATACGGACGAAACGAGTAGCACTCTAAAGTTAAAATGGGATCAATTGTAGAATCTAAAACAAAAGAAAATATCTTGAATTTAAGTAAGTAATAATATCGGCAGATATTATATTATAATATCTTAAAATTACATGTAGTAAGATATAATATCTTAAAAGTACATGCAGTAAGATATCTTAAAAGTACATGTAGTAAGATATTATAATATCTTAAAAGTACATGTAGCAAGATATTATAATATCTTAAAAGTACAAGTAGAAAGATATTATAATATCTTAAAAGTACATGTAGTAAGATATTACATCTTAAAAGTATATGTAGTAAGATATTATAATATCTTAAAAGTGCATGCAGTAACTCAAACGGCACTAATATATCTAATTTAGAGAATTTTCAAGTAGAATCTTCGTGACAAGATATACACGTGTTGTATGATGACAAAGTTTGGATTCGTAATATCTAATTAATTTCCGACACAAAAACAATAAAAATAAAAAAAACAGAAACGTACTGGAAGGCAGAAATCAACAATACTAGAAAATGATTTATTATAATGAATTTCATTAAACCAGTTATGCTTATACCATAAATGGAGAATCTTATATTAAAGTTCATTGTCTAGTTTGTACGTGTTTGTGAGTTTGTGTTTATATATATATATATATATATATATATATATATATATATATATATATATATATATATATATATATATATATATATGTATGTATGTGTGTGTGTGTATGTGTGTGTGTGTGTGTGTGTGTGTATATACATACATATACATAATTTACATTATATATATTTGTGTAAATATGTGTGTGTGTGTGCATGTAGATAGATCGATACCACACACATAACCGGCGTGATTACCACGAAACAATAGCTTTCGCTTTGGCTGATAAAATTTCAGGACCGGCCTCTACTACGACATCCACGAGCAGCGCCAGCAATGTCAATGTAGAGACATACCATCTCTGCTACTGGGGCTAAGCTGATCTATCCATTCAGCTGCATCCACCGTCACTATGTACACTACCACCATGACAACATTTGTTCCAGGAATGTTTACGTCTTCATTTTATACAGACAGCGATGTTTCACAGTCAATAAGGCAATTAATATACAAGGATATGCTTCAGTCGACTTGTGACCGAAGAAGACGGCTTCCGGGTCCGTTTCACCCCCTCGCAGAAAATACAGAAATTAGACTATTCATCACTAATGACGTCTCATATAACACGTATTGTATTCCAGGGACAAGTAATTCCACGCCGCCTAAAAGTCTGCCCTTCCACAAACAGCTAGATTTACTGGATGTTGGAATTTACAAAGCAATATGGTTCCACTGACTGATAGCCATGTTCTGCTACACAATTTCTCACCGCCCTTAGCTATGTGATGAACCTTTCATTGAGAGACATTTAAGTACGAATTAGTTTTGAATGTTTGAGTTAACCAATCACAAAATGATACACTAATTTGCAATTTAACCAAGAATACAATGCTTCAGAGATATTCATTGCAACACTGTCAATATGTTCCATCCGAACACTTCCTCTGCTGTAATCTGGAGTAAGTTTATCAGACAAAACATATAAAACCTTGTATATATGCAAGCATTTTTGCAATCACAAACACAGCTTGTCCGGCTGTTGTAAATCAGTTCCTTTCTACGAAGATTAAACCATCAGAATCATGATAACATTCTTCGACTGAAGCATAATATTCTGTTTTGTAGTAAATTACATATACATTATAAGATATAATTATGTTCTTAAGGTTAACTAGAAAAGAAACAAAACCTAAGATATAAGTGTCTTTGAATAAGAGCATCATACAAGAAACGTTTGTGTGCTGATGAATCAGTTGCCGTGCAGACTTCAAAATGAAGGGTCGTGACTTTCTATCATGCTAACGCGTGGTAAAGATGGAGAGGCTATAATGCCAGTCCAGAAACCGGTCTCTGTGAGTCCAAATACTTGAATGTATGTCGAAAGATTGTCCTAGCTCGCTTGCCCGCAGACGGTTGATTTCTGTAGTTATCATCAGATATTTTTCGGCGATTTAAATAAGAGTTGTGACTGTTATTTCCAGCAGGTAGACATACTTAGTATGATATTTGATTAATTTTAATTTTTCAGTTATATATATATATACAGATAGATAGATAGATAGATAGATAGATAGATAGATAGATAGATAGATAGATAAATCGATAGATAGATAGATAAATAGATACATACATCCATCCATCCATCCATGCATCCATCCATCCATACATACATACATACATATATACATTCATATGTATGCGTGTGTTTGTGTGCATTCAATGTCTACAGAAAGCTAAGTAATATGTAGTGCAGAATAAAGTAATGAATATATACATATAAATATATACATATATATATATATATATATATATATATATATATATATATATATATATATATATATATATATATATATATATATATATATATATATATATATATATATATATATATATATATGTATATATATATATGTATATATATATATATATATATATATATATATATATATATATATATATATATATATATATATATATATATATGTGTGTGTGTGTGTGTGGGTGTGTGGGTGTGGGGGGTGTAATTGATTTAATTTATGGAAGAGATTAAGGCGATAAATTAGATTATATAATGGAACCTATAATAGAGGTAAATTTCTTTATAGTCATGAAAATAATCAATAATTTATTGATAAAAATTTAGATTATAACGTACAATGGATGCGGCGCAGTATACAGAACGGATGATATACCGAAAGTCATGCGTCAAAATAAATGAAAAATAAATGGATTCACAGTCTAATAAATGAAGTAGTGCGAAACTTAAAACTGACACTGCGAATAAAAATATAGCGTAAACCGGCGAGTAAGTGAGAAAACAAAGAGATTGTAAACTTTTTTTATTTTAAAGGAAATTGGTTTATTCCGTGAGACTTGCACAGAAAAACGTGAAGGATTTGAAACGGATTTGCGTCAGTAACCTCTATGCGAGATGGTTGCCAAGAGAACTTGTCAAGGTGCGTAAAGGAAATCCAATGGAGTTCTGACAACACATCCTTGATCACTCATTGATGAATGCGAAGCATTTGTTGCAGATTATTGAGTAGAAAAACCCTGATCATCATCGTAAAATTTATTCAGGCAACAAATTTCCGCAGAAAAAGTGACGCTAACCGTTTTAGAGATGCACAATACAAGGAATATTTACTCGAAAACGAAGTTAGTGTTAACAGTGTAGGCTATTACGAAATACTGAAGTAACTGAAAACTACAATTCTCACTCATAGAGGCGCCCTCGTTGATGAAATCAGTAAAATCCTTGCATCCAGTGCAGATCCAGTCCCTTTTGTTGTCACATCTTTCCAATGCAATGATAGCCACAAGGGGGTTGACAATTTTCAATAGATCAAGAAACACAGGAAGGGTGCATAAAAGTTGACCTTTGACAAGTATATCCTGCCTATTAGACCTAATTTTTCTATCGGTGTGTATTGGCATATCGCAGGGTATGGTAACCTTCTCATTTTCTGTGACCTTTTCTTGGAGGTGGTTATGTCATCTTTTTTTCTGTTGTTATGCCATAATGTTGGCATGGCATCTAGTGTATATAGGTTCCAACTCTGCCGTGTCTCTAAATATATTCCTTCTTATCGAGGACTAATTATTATCATTAGTATTGAGCGAGAAAGCAGTGCATGCTATCAAACTAGTAATGGGTTAAAAATACGAAGCCCAGTATACCCATCATGTCTACCCGTCTGATAAGGGTACACCACACACGTGCATCACGACAATGTGTACACGAGATAGTGATCTCATATCAAGATAAAGGATGCATGGCCTTGCTGCTGGAACACAATTTTTTTTCAGGATAACGTATCCCGTTATAACGGTCCCTGGATAGGGGCTGTTTAATGATGTTTAACGACACGCCCATATTTCTAAATGCAATTTAGCCAAGCCCCAAAGGATTTATCTCAACACATGCCCATGATGCTCCGCCCACTTATTCTGCTCGTGTTCAGAGATGCACATATCATCAGCCACCAAGTGACATGCTCAACTGGTGAAACAGCTGAGAAGCAAATCTGTGGTATTGTGCGGAATATGTACATTGAAACACATTCAATTAGCTAAGCTCAAACACCATGAGTACCACTTCCTGGTATTGCATGAGGACATGTATTATTATTATTATTATTATTATTGTTCAGTAGTTTTATTTTTATAACGTGCTTTCACTTCACTACCGAGCGCAGCTCTGTGCGCCTTGGGTATGTGCTGTGGTTTGATGCGGTGCTCTTATGTTTACTGTATTGAAAGTGTTTTGCGTAGAACGTGTGCAGTACCCAGTAGTGCCATTTCCTGTATGTTATATATATTTGTAAGTCCTTGTGTTTTTGTTATGTATGTGTCTGAATATTTTTTTATTATACCTAAGGCACCTACTATGATAGGAATTGTTTCTGATTTTAGATTCCCCATTCGAGTTATCTCTATTTCCAGATCTTTGTATTTTGAAAGTGTTTCCATTTTTTTAGAGAAACGTTGTCATCTGTTGGTATTGATACATCAATTAGAAAGCATTTCTTTTCTTCATGATCTTTGACAACTATATCTGGTCTATTTGTCTTAATTTCTCTATCTGTGTGTATTGGCATATCCCAGAGTATGGTTGCCTTCTCGTTTTCTGTTACCTTTTCTGGCGTGCGTTTATACCATCTTTTTTCTGTTGTTATTCCACAGTGTTGGCATAGCTTCCAGTGTATATAGGTCCCAGCCCTGTCGTGTCTGTGAATATATTCCTTCTTAGCCAGGACTGGGCAGCCAGAGATAATATGATTTATTGTTTCTTGTCGATCTCCACATATTCTACAGTTACTTGTTATATTTCTTTTCATTATGTGTTTTTGGTAATTTCTGGTGGGGAGGCTCTGGTCTTGTGCAGCAATTAAAAATCCTTCAGTCTCTGCTTTGAGTCCTGAGCTTCTCAGCCATTGCTGGGATTTTTCTCTGTCTATTTCTTTCGCATTTAGTTTAGCCGAGTATTTACCATGTAGGGGCTTTTCTTGCCATCGTTTTATCATGGTCCGTTGCTGTTCTAGTTTTAGTTTGGATTTCATTTGTTTTATAGCTTTTGTTGTTTCTTCTTCTTCTTCTTCTTCGTATTTGTTAGGTAGATTGATTTCTTGTTTGTATTTGTCAGCTTCCTTAAATATTGAAAACAGTTTTTTTTGTTTTGCTCGTGTTTTGTGGCTATTTGTATTAGTTTCCGTTGCTTCTGGAGTAGGTATTTTTGCAGTCCTATGGTGGTTATTTTATAATAGTTTTCTAGCTGTATAAGACCCCTGCCACCTTCTGTGCGTTGTGTATATAGCATTTCTATGTCAGATTTTGTGTGGTGCATCCTATATCCTGTCATTATTTTTCTTGTTTTCCTGTCTATTCTACATATTTGGTTTAGTGTCCAGTTAAGGATGCTGTAGCTGTAGCTTATAACTGGGACAGCTAAAGTGTTGATACCCATTATCTTATTTTTAGCATTGAGCTCTGTTTTTAGTATTGATCTAACTCGTCTATAATACTCTTTCTTTATTTTTTCTTTCATTTGTGTATGTTGTATCCTATCTAGTTCATTGACTCCTAATTATTATTATTATTATTATTATTATTATTATTATTATTATTATTATTATTATTATTATTATTATTATTATTGTTATTATTATTATTATTATTATTATTATTATTATCATCAACGTCATCATCATCATCATCATCATCATCATCATCATCATCATCATTATTATTATTATCATTATTGTTATTGTTATTATTATTATTATACAATAGTCTTGTTTTGTCACACTATTTCACTGCATTACCAAGCGCACTATCTCTTATTGTTAATGCATTGAAAGTGCTTTACGTTGCATGTTTGCGGTGCCTAGTCTGCTATTTTCTGTATGTTATATATATTTGTTATGTATGTGTCTGAATATTTTTATACCATGCCTAATGCGCCTATTATGATAGACATTGTTTATGTGTTTAAAATCCACATTCCAGTTACCTCTATTTGCAGATTTTTTATTCTTAAAGTTTCTCCGTTTCTTTTCGGAAAACTTTGTCACCTGTTGGAATGGATAAATCGGGTAGAAACCATTGTTTTTTCTTGATGATTTATAAGAACTATATCTGGCCAATTAACCTTAATTTATCTTTGTTTTTTGGCATATCACATATAATTGCTTTCTCATTTTCTATAAACTTGTCTGGCGTATGTCTATACCATCTTTTTCACTGTAGCTATGCGTTAGCATTGGCATAGCTTCCAGTGAATATATGTGCCAGCAATGGTGTATCTGTGAATATATTTCTCTCTTTTCATTATATGTTTTTGGTAATTTCTGGTGTGGTGGCTTTGGTACTGTGCTGTAATTAGTCTCTGATTTGGGTCCTGAGCTTTCCAGCCATTATTGTGATTTGCTTTGTCTCTTTTGAATTTAGTTTTCTAGCTGTATAAGGCCTCCACCACCTTCTATACATTGTATATATAACCTTTCTACGTCAGATCTTGGGTACAGCATCCTAAATCCTGTCATTATTTTTCATGTTTTCCTGTCTATTTTAATTAGTTCATTTAGTGTCCAGGTGCTGTAACATATAACTGGGACGGATACAGTGTTGTTATCTATTATCATGTTTTTCGCAATGAGCTCTGTTTTCAGTATTAATCTAACTTGTCTATAGTATCATTTTTTAAAAAATTTTCTCTTTCATTGGTGTGTGTGCTGTATTGTATCTAATTTTATGTTGATACTTTTACCTAGCTTAATTTCATGTTTATATTTTTGGTAAATGCATGCATTGCATGTAGTAATGTTTTCAGCTGTTTATCATTCGTAGCGTACAGTTTTAGGTCATCCTTATATAGGAGGTGATTGATTGCTTTGCCGTAACATTTGTATCCACATCCAGGTCCGTTTAGCATATCATTATCATTATTATTATTATTATTATTATTATTATTATTATTATTATTATTATTATTATTATTAGTATTATTATTATTATTATCATTATTATTATTATCATCATTATATGTAATACTTCACAGTTGTAATGTGGATACCACTTGTTGGTTGTCTCTATGACACACAATCTCTCCCATTAGTACTTATTATGGGCATTGTGGAAATATATAAGTTCTTAAAGGAAGCATGCTTCGATACCTAGTGTGAGACAAAAAGCAAGAGAAGTGCTACACACGTGCTCTATTCACGTAACATTTATGCTCTTCCAAGTGTTGCATAAATGCAGCGCCAAGAATTAGAATCATACTGTCTTTTACTAAGTAACTACAAAAATGTCCAGAGGAGAATTATGAAACAGAAGACTGTTACTTAGCAGACGTGATGAGAGAGTGAATAGCAACTATTTGCTTACTAAATAGCTGAAGCGGACTAAATCCTCCGTTATTTCAAGTAGTATTACAATTTATGTTATACGTCTATGTTGCGGAGAAGTTCACTGAATTGAAAGATTCAAAAGTATTAGCACTCTCTGTAGTAATTTTAAGCTTTGAAGAGGCCTCGAGAGTATATATTGTAATTGAAATTGTTAAACTACAATATTGATCCAAACAGCAACTCAGTGACATCTGAAATGACTTACATTCATATCTAGAAATTATTTTGTATAAATATATGGCGTAATATAATCAGGAGTAAAAGTACTTCGAGTAGTAAATATAATAGCAAAAGCAGCAACATTAATTTTATTGTAATTGTCTCTGCGCTGTATAATAAACGCGTTAATTACTGACTTATATGATCTCACAAAAGCTAAAATTATGTGAAGTATTTATTTTTTTAGCGTAGGTTCAGGCAAACCTTTGCTTCATTTGTTTAATTAAATGAGTGAAAAATTATCCTAGATGGCACACGTAATTTGTTCCACTATTTTTTACCCACTATGTTTTAATAACAAGGATTACATTTCCACAAGGTATCATATCATATTTAATTTGAATTGGGGGTCATCAGACTCATATACTATTTTCTTCATACTAACTTTTGTTGGCTTCCGTGTTTTCACTCACTTAAACTTAAATGAAATATATAGCAAAGCCTGTGCTGCTATATAAATATTGAGAATGAATGCATTAATATACTGGAAAAGAAGCTAGATATAACAAATGAGTGGCTTGTATAATATTTAACTTTGAGCACATCAAAAGTGCCACAATCTTGTGTAATGATTGTCTTGAGATATATGAGGAATATAAGTCATTTAACAAGTTTTCAATCATTCAGATTATGATTGATACTATTACAGAAATTTTACAACTTTCAGCCATCGTAATGTATGAAATTAATAGTAATTACTGTCAGGAACATATAAAAACGAGTGTCAGAATTAGGGAAACAAAATATCGAAATGTTCACCAATTCTCTTCTAGTGTTAATCAATCATTGTTTGTTATAGCAGAGTGGACAGTTATTAATATAATTTAGTTGAACTGATGTTGTGCAGTTACACAGATATTCAGTAAGTACTTGGGTCAATAGAAAATAATATTCAATCCAAACCAGACACGATAAATGAATATGATTTGTTTCTGCCACATAAATTGTATTTTCTTGCATTTCATATAACCAAATATCATATACCTACATATCTCTCTCATCAATAAAACTGTTTATCGATAAAGCTAGAATTCAAAACATAAACCAGTAGAAGTAGGTACAATGAAATTACACATACGCAACTTAAATATGTTGATAAATACGAAAACAAAATAAAAGTATTATGCACAATTCATGTGTGTGTGTATGCGTGTACACACACATATACATACATATATATATATATATATATATATATATATATATATATATATATATATATGTGTGTGTGTGTGTGTGTGTGTGTGTGTGTGTGTGTGTGTGTGTGTGCATATACATATATACATATATAGACTTTAAGGAGAGATGTTGCCAAAGCTTGATCAATGCCAAAAGATATAATGTAAATCACAAAAGAAGCGAAGAAAATACAACGCTTTTATTTTACCTGATATTTCTATATTTTGGGGCTATGGCTCTTTACTCTTTGTTCATAAAAAAAAAAATCATAAAGTGCAGGACGACGAACAGCATTGCTGATAAGTGTGGGGAGGTAGCATGAAGTTAGGAGGTGCAGACTGACGTTGCAATAGTAAACTGTCAACAGCATGCAGTTTTTTGACATCATTCCCAGTGCGATCAGCGGCCCTGATGGGTACCTTGAAATCGTAGGCCTGGCATTTTGTTAGGATTTTTTTTATTAAAGTGTTTCTGTGCACATTTGAAGCAATTGGATAGTGAACACTCTGCAATGCTTCCTGTGGTATTATTCTTTGACAAACATTTCTTCAGGGATGGGCTAATGTTCACCATCTGTATGTTCAATTCCCGTACCACATTCACATTTTGAAAGAATTTTAATTACAGCCATTTAAAATATCGGGTAACATATGGAAAGTATTTCGTATTGATTCTGAGGATTTAATTGTTTTTGCAACCACATCTAACGTTTCAGAAAATGTCGCCAATGTTGTTGTGGAATACTAAATCATATATGTTTAAAATGTGATTAATTCTCTTCTCAATTCGAACTTCACTTGATTACTCTCTCTCTCATTCTCTCCCTATATATATATATATATATATATATATATATATATATATATATATATATATATATATATATATATATATATATATATTCGGTGTTGTATCAGATCCTTTTTCTTCATGGTATGGGTTTTATTTCTGTAGTTCCCTTATTTCCCTTGCTTCTTTTCATATAAGTATATCATAATCACAATCTGTGATAATTCCTTTATGATGAAGTACTTATTTGTCGCCCAAATGTCGACGTGGTATATTATTTCCTTCTTTTATATTAATTTTAATTTCCTGTAAGCAAAGAGATTGTATGCGCCTTGCCCCTCCTATATCTCTCCATGTCACAGATAATGATGTTTAAGATGGTTTTCGCTGCAACATTCACAAGACATTCCTAATAACATTTTGTGTTACAGCAAGTCTATGAGAATATGCTTTTGACAAGTTATGATATTTAAGAACGTGTAACCAAATGTTAGCACAAAACCGTGTTCCTGACGGTGTCCATCCTTCTCAAATACTGTGGAAATTGTTCATTAGTTGATGTGTCAAGTTTAAATGTGGGTTTAACTTGCGCCTCCTTCTCCTGTTTCAAAAATGTCGAAAAATATCATATGATCCTGAACACTTGCTTCCTTGCAACAAATGAACGTACAGTATTATCGACAACCTGAGAGTAAGATAATTTTTTATCCTATACAGAATCTTGTAATTCAGTGTGGAAGACATGAAAAACGTATTCCAAATTTAGAAAAAAATATTCGTGCAAAGAATAATGACAAACTTTTATTTTTCATCTTCAAAACACAATTGGTAAGCTTATTCATGTTTCTTTTCTTTCTTTTGTCGTTTTACAGACACGATTTCTACACAATGCACTTCAAATAACTGTGATTCTTCATAGTTTCTGTTTACAAATGCATTATTTGGAACAATATCGGCTTTCTTTGTCTGGGGAGGCCATAAAATATTCGTGTTTCATTCGTTTTCTTTTTATCGTAGGGAAAGTGAAAGAAAAGAAAATTTTGAAAATATTAATCGCAAAGTTGCTTTTTATATTTATTTACTTACATATGAATATATGTAAGATATACGTGTGTGTTTTGTTTGTACGCGCACGCGTGTGTAATTGTGTGTGTTTATAGATATACACATTCACACATATATATATATCTGCATCAGTTTATATAAACGTGTGTTTGAATATATATGTATGTGCATCTATTCTCATTTCCTGCTGTTTAAAACTTAAGATACAGTGTTTCACAGGGTACACAAAGAAAAAGATATATCGCATGAGACATTGTTTATAGGATTATTAGCTACACGATGTTACGTTACAGTTAGGTCACAACGATTTTTAGCTGCGTAGACTATACTTCATAACGAAAGTTTCTTTTAAAATTTTCAGAGACGAATAAAATACATATAACTTCGGAAAGCTTTGTGTGTTTTTTTTTCCTTATGCCGCCTGTGTTCCATACTGAATTACGGGATCCTGTATAGGTTAAGAACGATCGTATTTCCAGGTTGACGATAACTCAGCACGTTAATTTGCCACAAGCAAGTGTTCAGGATCATATGAAACAGAGGCAGGGGAAAGATACACTTTACTGGAAATATTGATTGAATTTCAGACTTTGAGATCGGTGAGTGACTGCATTTCATTCACCTGGGAGGCAGCTTAATGTTTGTATTAAGTAGGGAACATCCATATAGAAACTGAAGTGAGATAATTTCTGATCACATGTTGTAAGCATCTTTGCATTGATAATGCTACCCTATCATTTTATGAGAGGGTCTGAACATATCTCTTTCTAGACCAATAAATATTGTCCTCTCGTCAATATTCGATACATTCATATTGTTTTCTAATTTTGTCACAGGGCTAACAATTTTAGTGAAACGGTAAGTCGCTTACACCCTACTCAGTATTCAAGTGGTACGTATTTTAACGACCGCGAAGGGATGAATGCAGAATTGACCTCGATGAAATAAAACCTCATAACATGAAGACAAAGGAGATGCCACTAAGCATTTTTCCCGACGTGCTAACGATTCTGCCAGTTCCTCGCAAATTATTGCAGATTAAATTCAGCAATTCAGTTAATAGTGGAATTCAGAGTGCTTACAAGTGGACAGTTTCCTTACGGTAGCATTTCCGTACGAGGGGAAATTTCATAGAGGAATTTAAGCGCCACAGAATTTAATACGGTAAATCAAAGCCAGTTATATTATAACATGCATTACTTCATACAGATTTTTTCGGCTAAGCGTATTTCTGACAGATAACGAATATCAAAATAATCATAGAATATAGCGATATATTGCATGACTTCTTTCTTCATCTCGTCAGGCATAAGGGAAAAAATAAACGGTTATGCAAATCATTTGAAGCGTGAGTTCTATGCTTACGTCATATTTTTGCCTAACTTGATGAACAGAAGACTCACAAGCAATGTATGTTATTATGTCATAAACATTAGCTATATTGCTGAAGCGATCCTAATGAAGGAATAAAAATCATTATCACCTTCAGTAGCGTTACAAATTTTCATATAAAAACATTCTCAGTCACACACACAATTATGAAGAGTCGAATATATAAATCCATATAGTATTTATGTAGTAAATCGTTCAATTAGATCCCCTTGCAGGGAAATTTAATGAGTGAACTCCTTTTACTGTAACTAATTATCAGGTGCGCTCTTGGAAGCTTCTAGATTTTGAGCTACGGGACTGTTCTGGAAAATTCAGTCTTCTTATTTTAAAAAACAGTTCGCAAACCCAGAGATTTGCTCTAAGCCATTCTCTTAGAGGCAGTCACGTCGTTGCTGTGTCGTAATCTCTTCTCTGTTTATACATATCTGATTTTCCTGCAAAGCCTATCTAATTCTACTGTTTGTAGAACAAATTTTCTTACTTTTTAATACTAGATATAAGTAACTGAACAATGCAATTCAAACAATATTAAATATAATTTTATGTAGCAATTCGTAGATTTATTTCTTACCTTCTTTTGTACAAGAAATTTTGTTATTTTCCCACTTGCGGCCAGATCTCAAATAGTAACGATCTATATCTTTCCACCAAACTGTCTGCTAATCACGACAATTCTTAATGCCTAGTCATACAAAAATAAATGCACACACATGCGCACAGGTACACACACACACACGCACACACACACACACACACACACCCACACACACACACACACACACAAAGAAATATATATATATATATATATATATATATATATATATATATATATATATATATATATATATATATATATATATGTATGCGAGTAAAAATAAATACAAACAAAGGGGTTTTTTTGTATGATTGTGTATAGAGGAATATATTATTTTGTTTAAAAGAGTTCCAACACTGTCTGTTTTTTATGTTTTATTTATATTCCTGCAAAACCAATGTGGGATATAGAATATGGAATATACAATATATAACATAATATACAATATATAATATAAAATATAAAATAAAAATGGATGGTACTATGAAATAAAGTATTGAATGTCTTATTGAATATACGGAATATGTCCTATTGAATAGATGAAATGTTGAGTGTTCAATATAAAGGATGAAATATATAAAGGCTTTATAAATTTAATCCTTTATATTGAACACTTAGTATTTCATCTATTCAATAAGACATATTCCATATATTCAATAAGACATTCAATACTTTATTTCATAGTTCCATCCATTTTATTTTATATTTTATATTATATATTTTATATTCCATATTCTATATCCCACATTGGTTTAGCAGGAATATAAATAAAACATAAAAAAACAGACAGTGTTGGAACTCTTTTAAACAAAATAATATATATATATATATATATATATATATATATATATGTATGTAGGTATGTGCGTGTATATATATATATATATATATATATATATATATATATATATATATATATATATACCTCTAGAGAGAGAGAGCGAGCCGACGTAAAAGATGAATTACTGTGTAATTACTGCCTACTTAATTAATTTTGATTGTGAAACAATAATCGTGCTCTAATACCGTTTGGCACGTGCCTTATGAGAGCCAATAATTTCCTCTGTGATTAACATTTTGTATAACGCTTTTGTGTAGTTTCGTTATTATGTTTATCACATTTTCTATTATTATAACGTGTCATATATTTTGACCCATGTACCTCAAGTACATTGCAACACAACGAATGTAAAATCCTCTGCCTACGTCGTTCGTATTGGAAATAAGTTTGCAAATATAATATATTTTAAAACACGTGATTAAGCTTCCAATTGCTCTGTGCACAACATAGACCACATTATATAAAAAAATATCTGGAGGACACTTGTTTTTTTATAAGGTTACTTCAGTAGTCATAATGACATAGTAGCCTATATGTTGAAATAATACTCTTGCAACCACGTGAGAAGTTTAATGAATTCCATGAATGTGATTTTTATCGTCAAAATATGGATTGAAATTTGCCACATTTTCTCAGATTCATACCTTACAATCATCATGTTATAGGTACACGCATCTCTTGACTGCTCAGCTACGTTTACACGAAATTAATGAAACTTTATTAGTATCGACATATTTTAACTCATTTGTAGATTACTCATACCTGGTTAAGAATCGGCAAATATTCGATAACCACCAACGGGACAGGTAAAAATACGTTACTACAACTAAATTCCACTAAACGTATTCTTTTCTATTCTACGCACAACGCCTGAACTTTTTGGGAAAGGGGCCACTCGATTAGATCAACCCCCAGTACGCAATCGGTACTTACTTTATCGAACCCGATGTGATTAAAGGCAAAGTCGAACTCGACGGAAATTACACTTAATATATTATAAAATATATGGCCATAAATGTGTTTTATTCCCTCATCCAATATATATGTTTTACAAAATATATTCTGAAATTAAGGGGCGAAATGTAAAACAGTGGGAAACCTGCATACCATTAAAACCGTTATAAACAATTCATTTATTAAAGCAATATATTATCCAGTATAGTTTTGCATATTTACTTAAACACATGATCCGTATTTCGAATTATATTTTGCAAGTGTATTTTCGTTTATCTACGGCACAAAATCAACAAATACATATTACATTTACGGAGAAAGAATTTTTAATTAGAAATAAAATAGCGTTCGTAAATGTCACAAAACATTTATCAGGCACATATGCAAGAGCGGAGGGAATATGAAAATTCCTAAGTGAAACCAAAATATAAAAAGCTTTTATGAAAAACCCCAAAACATATCACATATAGAAGCATAAGATAAAAGAGATATATCATATGTTAAACATACAAATGGCAAACTAGGAGATTGAATGTAGGAATAAAAATAGCCAAAACCTAAACTTATATATTCTGAAAGAATCAAATGAAAAAAAACTAAAATATCATATGTTAATGAACTGGCGTAAATTGGCGTATTATTGAGTAATCAATTTCTAATCCCAAATGTAACTGTTTGTGCGTCTAATCTCCATCCCCACACACTTTCCCTCTTCCTCTCTCTTCTGTGTCTCGATCCGCTTTATCTATACATACACGTGCGTATACATACACACACACACACACACACACACACACACACACATATATATATATATATATGTATATATATATATATATATATATATATATATATATATATATATATATATATATATATATATATATATATATATATATATGTATATATATATATATATATATATGTTGTTGTACTTGGGGATGGTCATATTGCCAGTTTAGCCAATAAAAAACACACGCACTGTATGTTTGGTGTTAATTTGCTTCAGCTTTATATTACATTAATCTTAATCTTATTTCGGCCAGAGTTCTTTCGTCACACTTCTGTGACCTCATCAGTGGTCCCTTGTTTCCTTCCTTCTTATGTGTGTCTCACCTTGCTAAATATCAGCCATTTTGTATTCCTATTGTATGTGTCTACGCATGCGTGTTTTTCAATGTGTCTGTGTCTTTTGTAAGTGCATGTGTGTATGGGGAGTGTCTGTATCACCTATATACTCTGTTAATACGTGTTCGTTTGTATTTGTTTTATTTATTTATTTGTTCATGTGTGTGTGTTTTTTTTGTGGGGTTTCTTTTGTGTGTTTAATTAAATTTTGTTAACGTATGTAGTATTTAATTCCATTTGTTTATCTTTGTATTGTATTATACTGTGTTCATATTATTATTGGTTTACGGGTAACATGTTGTCACATGCTGTGGTTTGTGCTTTGTTCGTGATGTGTGTTAGCGTTCCATTCTAGTTTCCTATTCAGGCTAGGTTTCTCTTCTATTATGTGTGTAGCTTCAGTAATTTGTCTAAATGCTGCATCACTGCGATGTGTAGATAAAATTTTAATTTCTAAGTTGTTGATTGAGCCTCTATGTTCTTGCTCAGCGTGCTGGTACAGAACTGGTGAGTTCTTCCCTTCCTTAAGTTCCCTCCAAAGTTCGTTTGCCCGCTCCCCTATGTTCGTTGCTGTTTCGCCTACATATGTCATTGTCTTATTTCTGCATCGTCCCTCTGTACATCTTATGCTATAGACCACATTTCTGGTTTTGCAGTTCGTTTGTGGGCTAAATCTACATACGATACAGTTCCTATCAGTGCAGGGGGTTCTACTGAAAGGGTATGTTCTACTGATAAGGGATTTAATAGGGTTGCTTGGCCTTTCAACAACCTTAATTCTTAGCTTAAGTTTGTCTAGGGCCCTTCTAAAGCGGTACGCCAGTTCGCCTCTAGGGGTGGTGTCGATGAACATGACGCTTTGGTACTTGTGGCTATCGTACCATGAGCTTGCCTTCCCTATTGTCTTCTTAGTCCTTTCTATGGTGTTCCATGATTTGCTCCTATAGAGTGGGCAAATCCCATTCCTATCGTTGCGTTTGATTGTTTCAAACTTCTTCATAGCTCCTTTGTATACCCTGATCCTTTCTTTATGGCTGTAACCTGAGAACTGCCTGCGGTGGACGAAATGTTGTATATGTCTCTTTAATTATGTAGGGTCGCACATGCAGGAGAGATTTCGCATTACTCTGACGAGGTCTGCCACAACGAATACAACAACAACAATAACAGGGAAAACGGACACACAGACACAGATAACCATAGGCACAAGAACACAGACATAGGTAAGGCCATGGGGGTCAAGAGGGAGAATAAAGTTGAATGCAACATAATTCTTGGACAGGAAGTCAGTAGACCTAAAACAGAAAACACTAGATGGGGTGCTAAAAATAGCGATGGTGGTGGTGGTGGTGGTGGTGGTAGTGACAGTAACAATAGTAGTGGTAGGAATAGCAGGATGAATGGGAGTAGCAATAACGGCAGTAATAGTAGTAGTAGTTACGAAGAAGACAACCCCAGAGGGGCCAACAGCAAGAATACTAACCTCCTTGACACTCAATTCTTCAACATACATGACAAAACATATGATATGAGCCGGGTATACCCAGCAACATTACCCTTCAACAAAAGAGTATGCATCCCTAAACATACTCATGACCACATGGAAGCACAGTTCACTATAGCTAGGACAAAACTTAGACAGATTTTAGAAATATACACTAAGAGACAGAGACAGAATAAGACAGAGGCTCAACAACTTGGGAATATACCCGCAAGTGGCCTACACAAGCTCATGCAGCGCACGAAAAATGGAGAAGTGGTATGCCTTCCCACAGATAAGTCCGGCAGCATGTCAATAGACAGCCTGCCGAACTATATCCAGGCAATGCAACCTCACATCCCCAATACGAAGGTAACAACCTTACAGGCGCATGAGGAAAGGGAAAAAGTCCTCAATGCCCACATGATGATGTGGACAATTGTTCTTAGACCCCAGAAGCGCACAGCCAACAACTTCCAAGCCTGGAACAATGATATCCCGACGCTGTATGGGCTCCGTAAGGACCACAAAGTAACAACTAATACTGTAGTGGGACCACCAACAAGACCAGTCTGTGGAGCGAATGTCGCTAGTAACTACAGGATGTCCTACTTCCTCTCAATGATCATACGCCCCATAATCCAGATGTCACCTGATGTCTGTGACGGCACGGAAGACCTCCTCAGCAGGATCAACGACTGCAACAACACTTGCAACCTGACAGGGTGTATAGTGGGTAGCAGGGATGTGGTATCACTATACCCATCTATCGACGTGGATTTTGCAGTGGAAAAGTGCGTGGAGATGATCAACGAGAGCGAAGTAGAGTTCCAAAAAGTCAACACAGAAGACCTGGGCCTCCTACTTAGATTGACATATGACGATGTATATCTAGATAGATACGACCTTAGAGATTTCTGCCCTAGTAGACGTCTAAGAGGTAGACAACCCACAATTACCTCTATCGCTAGGAAGACCCCTATAGAGAGATGGAGTGGATGGACCAGAGCCATACGGACCCCCACTAATACCCACCAGGTAAAGAAAATGATCGCACATGCACTGGGAGCTAGTATATAGGTCACCCTAAAAGGCCACACCTTTAAATTTAACAAAAAATTATACGCCCAGGACGAGGGGGCAGCCATTGGTGTTAGTATCGCCGGTGATGTGGCCAATCTCTTCATGGTATTGTGGGATAGAAGGCTTAAGGAAGGCCTGACACAGAACTCCATACTCGTGAATGTGTACTCTCGATATGTCGATGATATCAACTTAGTGGTAAAGACACCCCCACAAGAGAGCACCCCTGAAATAGAAATAGAAACTAAGACTATGGAGAGCATCCAGCAAATAGCTAGCTCCATCCACCAGAGTATTAAAGTTACGATAGACTACCCTACTAAACACCCTAACCATAGATTACCTGTATTAGATACTGAACTCTGGCTAGAAACTAAGAACAATAAAACCAGAATCCTCCATTCACACTATACAAAACCTATGGCCTCCAAATACCTGATCCACCGGAACTCGGCTATTGCGAACAATGCCAAATTCAACATATTGATGGCAGACCTCGTCAGAGTAATGCGAAATTACTCCTGCATGTGCGACCCTACAGAATTAAAGAGACATATACAACATTTCGTCCACCGCATGCAGTTCTCAGGTTACAGCCATAAAGAAAGGATCAGGGTATACAAAGGAGCTATGAAGAAGTTTGAAACAATCAAACGCAACGATAGGAATGGGATTTGCCCACTCTATAGGAGCAAATCATGGAACACCATAGAAAGGACTAAGAAGACAATAGGGAAGGCAAGCTCATGGTACGATAGCCACAAGTACCAGAGCGTCATGTTCGTCGACACCACCCCTAGAGGCGAACTGGCGTACCGCTTTAGAAGGGCCCTAGACAAACTTAAGCTAAGAATTAAGGTTGTTGAAAGGCCAGGCAACCCTATTAAATCCCTTATCAGTAGAACATACCCTTTCAGTAGAACCCCCTGCACTGATAGGAACTGTATCGTATGTAGATTTAGCCCACAAACGAACTGCAAAACCAGAAATGTGGTCTATAGTATAAGATGTACAGAGGGACGATGCAGAAATAAGACAATGACATATGTAGGCGAAACAGCAAGGAGCATAGGGGAGCGGGCAAACGAACTTTGGAGGGAACTTAAGGAAGGGAAGAACTCATCAGTTCTGTACCAACACGCTGAGCAAGAACATAGAGGGTCAATCAACAACATAGAAATTAAAATCTTATCTACACATCGCAGTGATGCAGCACTTAGACAAATTACTGAAGCTACACACATAATAGAAGAGAAACCTAGCCTGAATAGGAAACTAGAATGGAACGCTAACACACACCACGAACAAACCACAAACCACAGCATGTGACAACATGTTACTCATAAACCAATAATAATATGAACACAGTATAATACAATACATAGATAAACAAATGGAATTAAATACTACATACGTTAACAAAATTTAATTAAACACACAAAAAAACCCCACAAAAACACACACACACACACACACATGAACAAATAAATAAATAAAACAAATACAAACGAACACGTATTAACAGAGTATATAGGTGATACAGACACTCCCCATACACACATGCACTTACAAAAGACACAGACACATTGAAAAACACGCATGCGTAGACACATACAATAGGAATACAGAATACAAAATGGCTGATATTTAGCAAGGTGAGACACACATAAGAAGGAAGGAAACAAAGGACCACTGATGATGTCACAGAAGTGTGACGAAAGAACTCTGGCCGAAATAAGATTAAGATTAATGTAATATAAAGCTGAAGCAAATTAACACCAAATATACAGTGCGTGTGTTTTTTATTGGCTAAACTGGCAATATGACCATCCCCAAGTACAACAACATCTGTTTCAACACACGATTTCACATAAAAAATCTTGCAAAACAAATATATATAAATATATATATATATATATATATATATATATATATATATATTTTTACATGTATTCATATAAAAAAATTTCTAGAACCTAAAATGTGGTTGCAACAGCAGAAGTTTAGAAACGCAAGTATGCAGAATCTGGAAGTGCTCATAGAGGTCGGAATGAACAATTTGAAAACTAAGGAATATTAGAGGAAATCTATAATAAAGAAAATACAATGAAGTCAGTAATGACATTGTGCAAATGATAGTGAAAGAAATAAATATGTTGTATACTAAGAAATCACATATCAAGAAATGGAAAAAAATATATATACAATATTAAAAATATGTACTGGAACTATAAGGAAAATACTGAAAAACGCAAGGAAAACAAGATGTATCGCAATGATATTTCGAAATATTCTTTGAAGTAAATATAATACTTATATCTAATGCTAATCTACTTTAGTATAAAGTAAAAGTAAAACTAAATACAAAATATGAAAATATGATGACATCAGAAACAATAGATAAGGATAATAGATGGTTTCATAGGATAATGATAAATTAAGAATCACGGTGCAAAATTACACGTAAAGAAATAAGCAAATTATATAATAGAAAGAAAAATGAATTCGATTACACGTGAAGTATTTCATATATGTTGCCAAACTAATTAACATATATATATATATATATATATATATATATATATATATATATATATATATATATATATATATATATATATATATATATATATATATATATATATATATATATATATATATATATATATATATATATATATATATATAGATAAGAATTTAAGGATTGGAGAAAACGCATGTTATAATTGCATACTTTATTCCTACATATGTTTCAAAGGATTACAACCTTTGTGATACATAGGGATCTTTGATATTAAAATTGTAACCTTCTCATCATGGAAAGCATGGGAATCATCTTAAACGTAAGACATTATGACCGATTATGAAAACAATATATGGATAAGGTTATGACTTGATTCATTTGAAAAAAACCGTTAGAGAATTGGACGCTACCGGGTAGTGGGTTGGACAACACATACCTATAAATGTGTGAGAACGTACATGCATACGTAAATACATATACACAAACACACACATACCTGCATATTGATACACACACACACACACACACACACACACACACACACACATATATATATATATATATATATATATATATATATCTATATATATATATATATATATATATATATATATATATATATACATATAAATACATAGGTGCACTTGTATATATATATATATATATATATATATATACATACGCACATCTATATACGCTCATACGTCCACATTTATACATATGCACATACGTACCCACGCATATACAAATATACACATATGTGTGCATGTCCCCATATACACATATGTGCATATGTATCCATTTATATACACACACATGTATAAATAGAAATAGACTCATACACATACACATAGCTATACATATCATAAATTGATATCCAGTTTTATTTACGTGATAACGAAAACTGAAAACAATTAAAAACAAATTTTATTATGTTATAAATATAGATTTTGATCATAACACATCAACTACGCAAGTGAGACTATTGTAATATTTACCTATTAAAGAAATTATATATGTATTACATCACAACTGAAATGCTGATTAAATGGTAAAATAACGTTATAAGAAGGCGGAGTGTATAAAAGATGACAGTTTAGGGTACAACCAGTCAAATTCAGAGGGCATTTTTTCCTCTGGAATATACAGATCTGGTCTTCATCATTCACAAAATGGGCCCTTTTAATTTTGCTCAGATTGCTTCCAATTTTGTTGTACCGATGCAATTTATATAATTTATCTCGTAAGTTATATAATTCGATGTTACTTGGAATTAAAGTTGGGAAATTTGTGTAATTTTAACCAATCAACAGACAGTGTGGCATTAGCAGCTTGTCAGCATGACACCTGCAGGCTTGTATTGTTGTTCACTGTTGTTTGTGCCACTGTTGTCTATGTTGATTCTTCACGCTTAGTACTTTTACATACATTTCTGGAACTCAGAAACTTAGCAGCATTTATGATTTCATTCGGTTAATTCTATTCATATTTATTTAGAAATCTACAATGAAATTAGTCATTTCTGTTTATTTGGAAACATACAATGAACAGCTCAGTCGCTAAACTATGATTAAGTTTTATAGGGTATAACCGTAAAGTTGACACCACTCCGCTAAACGCAAATAGTTTCTATCTCGCTATTAGCTAAAAATACCCATTTTTTTCGATTTTTAAACATGTCTAACTTTTTTCTGCAATGTTTTTCTCCACAGCAGTTCACTGCATACGACTGGAAAGAGACGGTTCGGGTAGACTGGTGTAGTGTCGAAGTTAGTACATGACATCATATGTAATGATGCCAATTGGTACTCATTCATGATACTGAAGTAACCATTGGAACAGTATACAGGGAATCTGTGAAAAAGCAAACTGGCTGATAAATAACAAGGAGTTATGTTTGTAGTAACGCATATTTTCATAGGGAATTAGCCCGTAGGTTCAAGGAGGCTCTGAAGGATACCTGTCTCAGCATTAAGATCGTTCAGAAACCAAGGTGGTCCATCAGGTCACAATTGTAGATGACGTAGCTGTTCGACAATAGTACATGCATTGATAGGAACTGTGTGGTATTTACATTTAAGCACAATGACTTTAAGAGGAAGAGGGAGCTACTCTACAGCATAGGGTGCATGGGAGGAGATTGTATGGGCATACATTGGTAAGAATTCTAATTATATAGCGGATATCCGAAACGAATAATGGAGAGAGTATAATGACAGGAAATAGTCGTCCGTACTCTCTCAGGCGAAAGAGAAACATGGCAGCACACTGGGCAGAGTTGATATCTGCGTTTTGTCCAAACACCAAAAGCACCAATCACTTGGACTATTGCAGGTGCATGTCGTCATAAATGAAACATGCCCCATATTGAAAAACGAAGTACGTGTAGTGGGTAGCACCTACAATTGCTAGAAATGAGAGCGAAAAAATGAAAGCTCTCATTTCTAGCAATCATAGGTGCTATTTGGTGCACACTACACCTTACATATATACCGCCCACATATATGACAAACATACATGCGCGCCCTCACACACACAAATAGATGAACGCACATATACACACACACACACACACATATATACGCGCACGCCTACATACACAGCCGCATACACATGCACACACATACACACAGAAGTCCACACACAAAATAACACACAGACCTGGCACACATCCTTACGCTCTCACAAACATACACACGCATACAAATAAATACACACATACACACCTCTCACATGCACAAAACCACACACACACACACATACACAACACACATACACATATACACACATGCACACATACACATATACACACATGCACACACCCACATACACACCTCTCACATACACAATACTCACTCACATACATAACACACACGCACGCACGAAAACATACACAATATACACATACACGCACGCACAAAAAATATACACACACGCGCACACACACGCACACGGAAACACACATACAGACACATAAACACACACACACCCATACCTAACACTCAGAATCCCACACACACACGCACATCCACACACATACACACACACGCAAACACACACTTCTCACCAACACTACACACTCACACAGACACGCATACAATCACACACACATGGGCATAAACAACACACGCACTTACAATAGCAAACGCACGCACACACACGTACACGTACCCAACACCTACAACCCCACACAAACACACACACGAGCACACACGTACTCAAAAAAACCGCCTGTTGACCTACCACCTAACACTGTCTATAAGCATCCACTAACCATTCCTGCTACTCATTCCTTCCACTACGTCATACACACACACACACACACACACAAGCACACTAACAATTAAACCACCAAACCATGCACACACACACACACACACATACATACGCACACACACGTTCTGTTATCACACACACACTCGCAGACTCGCGCACGTACAGATATTCATCTCCCTTTTTCACTCTCCTGTCTTAGAAAGAAATTTTCCCCACCACCTCCTCTTCCGGTCTTTTCACAATGTAACCTCGTGGGCATCGGTACCATTTTCCTCTTTCTCCGTTTTTCCATTCTCCGAACATTCCATCTTTCCGACGAAGGGCTACGCCCGAAACGTCATACACTCTCTCTTTCCTTTCCCGAGCGTCCAATAACACTATCCGTATCACGTCCTCACTTTTGTTGTTTTTTGTTATTGTTTTTTTGTGTTTTTTTTAACTATATATATATATATATATATATATATATATATATATATATATATATATATATATATACATATATACAGAGAAAGAGATATAGAGAGAGAAAGAGAGAAGAGGAGAGAGGAATAGAAGCAGGTATATATTTGGATGGTTAGCTTATTTATGCAAATTGCTAATTAATTATAATTCAGAAGGTAGGTGGGAACGCAGGTGGGTAAACAGGAAACACAGACAAGCACAAGAACATACACGTACATAATTATGTATGCGCATGCGGAAACGCTCACTGGCAAGCGTAAACGCACTGTGGCGTGCGGAAACGCACACTTGCACTCGCACATGCAAACACAATTAAAATCTCACCTAAACACCTACCATATTTTACACACAGAGAAGTCACAATGTCTGAGACGGAGAAAAGCTGTGTCCGTAAATGACCATAAAAATGTCATTGAAAATATTACGAATGCGAACAAAAAATCTATGACAAAGCAACAAAACAAATCTTTGTTTAATGAACAACGTAAACAAACGTTCGTTCAGTTAGATGACTAGAGATGGACCAATTAACTGAGAAAGAAGTGGAATTGAACGAGTGCGTATGATATTAATATTGGCGTAATGAATTTCCTAGACATAATATAAATTAACGTAACACATAGAAATAAAGTCCATAATACATGTCCGTAAATATTCAAAAAGCAAAACTATAGAAGATTCCTATTATAGAAATCGTGTTTGAAATTGTTTAATACAATATTTATGATAAATTCTTTAATTATCATGTAAATGAAATAATATTATCATAATATATTCTAATTGACATTAGATGCAGTAATACGGGACGATTAAGAAGGAAATTTCTGAATGTATATCGGATGCAACATAATTAAGTAATGAATGGAGCTTAGTAAGCGTGAAAAGGGACGGAAATAATTAGTGCAATGCATTTATTCCGGTATGTTGATATTCGTGGCATATCGCAATCGTAAAACAATAAAAAAAAGTGTAGGCGCAGAAGTAATGTCATCGATGGAACAAACAATACCAAAGCAATACAATTCATTATTATAAACCACCAATGCTGTTAATGGTGATCATGATGGTGACAATAACGATGAAGACGATGACGGGAGTAAGTTAATCGATATCAGAGAGGGAAGGGACATTTATCCTCGGTATGACTTTTACTCACAATATATAGTGGCAGAGGAAATTTCGTCGTGGAGGGCGTAGTAGTAGTAGCAGCAGCAGCAGCAGTGATGTTGGCAGTGGTAACCGCAGCAGCGGCAGCAGCAGTGGCAGCAAGCAGTAGTAGTTGTAGTAGTAGCAGTAGTAGTAGTAGTAGTAGTAGTAGTAGTAGTAGTAACTGTTTCTAATCTTAGCACAAGCTCATCAGTTTCTAAGTGAAAGGAATGATGTACGCCTCAGTCTCACTGCTACTCGCTTTAGATGAAAACCATAATAGACCGCGGTAGGATCTGAGTGAAAACGTGAAAAACCTTGAGAAATGTCATGGAGAATGTCTGAAACTTTAACGATCCGGTCGTCTCAGCCAAAGTAATAATGCTATCTTCTTGGCCTACAGAACAATGAAAGTACACAGTATAAGGAGCGTTAACAATCGACTTGGGTTTGGGGGCGAAACACCATGGAACGTTGAAGCAAAAATATCATGAAACGATGAAATAATTGGAAGTGAAAGTTTTTTTTTTCTTTATTAACCATAAAGGTTATACAAAGAAGGGACAAAACAAAGGACTTAGGACAGACATACACAAATCTTGAAAAACTTTGGACGATGCGTATGAGTTTAAAAATTAATAATTATATGCTTTTAAAGTTAGAAATGAAAATGATTTAGATGAAAATGTTCAGGGTTCAATTTATTGACCCGCTGGTTATTTTCCTTTTATTTCTTCCTTTTTCTTCCATTTTTCCTTTTTTTCTCTTTCTTTTCCTTTTTCTTCTTTTATCTTTCTTTCCTTTTCTCTGTTTTTGACCGGCTATGCAAGCGCAGCTCCCTTTATACTCATCTTTCTAACCACAGACATCCACCTTTTATTGAATATACTCTGCGACAGGCCCCGCTTATCTAGACGAATCTTTTGGGACAAGAGACAACTAAAAAAGTTTATCAGCCCTTGTCCGGAGATGAAGTAGCCTGTCGCAATTCCTTGCGGACGGGTCAATTGGAAGTCAAAGGCTCCCTAAACTGTGTTGACTGATGTATGTTCATAACATGATGAGCATGAAAACAGCCAATCAGAGCACTGAAACTCTACTAGTCAAACACAAAGGATAAAAACATTCGACAAGTAGTAAAGGACACCGGCATGGGCACCACTCAGTATGCTAGACTTCTGCCAAAACAACACTATTTTATCAAAACCGTCTTAAAGCAAATGAGTCATTACGGCGACATTCTATTAAAAATTATAGAAATGACGTGGTTAAATCTACGACCAATCAGAACATGATCAGTTTTCGTAAAAACATACACAAGTTAATTTTAAATTAACACATTTCAAACTCTAACCAGCAAAATCAGCGACGAAGCATCCCGATTGAACTATCCAACTAAAAAGTGTAGCCACAAAAATAATGCCATTGACGGAGCCAGCAATACCAAAGCAG
Organism: Octopus bimaculoides; assembly: GCF_046866305.1. Classification (NCBI taxonomy): domain Eukaryota; kingdom Metazoa; phylum Mollusca; class Cephalopoda; order Octopoda; family Octopodidae; genus Octopus; species Octopus bimaculoides. The sequence continues at coordinate 39,131,125 of NC_142930.1, read as the reverse complement.
TACAATTCATTATTATAAACAACCAATGTTGTTAATGGCGATGATGATGGTTACAGTAACGATGAAGACGATGACGGGAGTAAGTTAATCGATATCAGAGGTTTACGTTTAAATAGAGGACAGGTGTGAAGCGATATGAAAACAAAATGTACATAATTGAAGATTTCACCAAGATGGGTGAATGATAATAAAAAAGCAATGTTTTTAAAATAAATAAATAAAGGTTATATATTAAGATATTTAAGGGTGTGATCAATATATATTCAACTATATATTAAAATATAACTTTATAAACCTTTAATTGCGCGAATAACATCACGGTAGTCCAAGAACTGAGGGAGAGGCAGTTTGTCAAGATTTACCTTCCCCTGAAAGCAAAATAGAGATTTCACTTCAGCAGCCCATCTTTAGACTTTGCAGTGTGTGTGTGTGTGTGTGTGTGTGTGTGTGTGTGTGTGTGTGTGTGTGTGAGTGAGAGACAGAGCGCACGCGATAGAGAGAGAGAGAGAGAGAGAGAGAGAGAGACAGAGAGAGAGAGAGAGAGAACATAGTAAACAATGAATGAAATGAATATGAAATGAAAAAAACGTATAACTAAAACGGCATTAATAAAGCTGTTTACGCCCCACAATTTATTTCCTCATAACACCCAGAAAAATGGACAATTATTTTTTTGTTAGATATACCACTTAGTAGGTGTGGCTTAAGAGTATATAGGGATTTATGGGAAAGTATTATCCTTAGTGGGTGGAAAGAGGGGTTTCGGAAAATTCACATTGTCTGAATTTTGTCCATGATAACTTTCAGGAAAGTGACTATCGTTTAATGAACATTTATACAAATTTCTTTCAATCGGCATAGATTTCAATTATAAAGAAATATGCGGGGAAAATATTTTCAGGGATATTAGCAATTGTTTTTAGATCACAGCCTTCGAAGTGATGGGGTTGGGTGGGATTAGCATTTTTAAATGAAAAATGTTTTTAAAACTCTTTGTTTTTTACAACCCATCACTCATCATCTCAGTCTGGAACTATTTTGGCCAATTTAAATTTGCACTTCAAAACCATGGGAAGAGCATGTCAATACAAAAACATATTTACAGTCGTGAAGAATTGGACGCAGTGAATTCATATCGACGAGTAAAGTTCCTATCCGTCTCCAAATTTCCCCACGTGCGTCACGAGTAGTATATATATATATATATATATATATATATATATATATATATATATATATATATATATATATATATATATAATAATAATATTAGGGACAAAATCCAAAATTACAGGTAAAAAACTCAATTAAAATCAATTTATAAAAAATTAAAATTAAATTGAGTCTTATAGATAAAGTATATATGAAATATATAGTTTTAGGGAAAATAACCAATTTTCAAAAACTCATCGATGAAAATCCACTATCACATATAGAAAAATTAATAATTAAAAGCACAATAAATGAGTATAATATAAAGTAAAGTAAATATCATAAGATAGATATAATAAAAATATTACACGTGTTTCATAACCAATTTTCAAATAGAAAAGAAATTTAAATCGATTAAAATCAATTGAAATTATCGAAAATAAGTTCTATTCAAAAATATAGCTACTCATCAGATCGTAAGTAGAACAATAATTAGATATATATCTCAACCAACAATAAGTACCACATGAATTAATATGAAATACTTATTATATAAAGATAGAAAAATTATTTTAAAAATATCATATCAAAATAATAACCATTCAATAATCATCCCTTCATCCATTATAATAACATGTATATTATATACAAAAAAACATCTTACATAAATTATCATTGTTTTAAATTATCATTGTTTTAAATACAAGTTGAACGAAGTTTAAGTTTAAAATAATAATGAAGATAAAATTAGTACATATTTAACCGGTGTAATAGTTAAAGCTATACTATTTAAAGCTAAAGACGTTTATTTAATTATAATTAAAGATCAATTGAATAATAGAAAAATACAAGATTATTTATTTCTACAAACGTGCTTCTAATTATAAATTTTTCTATATGTGATAGTGGATTTTCATCGATGAGTTCTTGAAAATTGGTTATTTTCCCTAAAACTATATATATATATATATATATATATATATGTGTCTAAATGTGTGTGTGTATATGTGTGTGTGTATGTGTGTGTGTGTGTGTGTGTCCTTATGCAAACACAGACACAGAGAAACACATGTAATTATATGATCTCCGTGCGAAATTACATGATATTATGTGTCTCCATTTTCAGGAAACCTTCATGTATGGGTGAAGAGTGCATAAATATCTAAGTTGAGTAGAACGTTTTCTGCCAAGAAGGTCTGGAAGCAAACGGAATGATGTTGTAGCGTTGAGAAAGCTGGAGTGTCTTGTATCAATGTCTCAGTATGTCAGCAGGAAGTATTCTTCGAGGCTAAACACATTTTGTGCAGGTGCTTGATAACACCACGGTAACAAAACTTGACCATTTTCAAGAGAAGTCCCAATTAGCATCATTTCATGTCTTCTCTGAACAGTAAATTGTCAGTTTATCCGACAAGAAAGCATGCTATTAGGAATTAGACAAGCTGAAATGTATGCATGCATGCTTTCACCGCTCTTGCATCGCTCTCTTATAGTCAACCAGTCATCCTTTTAATCCAGTCTCATAAATGTAGAAGCACATATGTATGAGTACCTTTCGTTTGCGTATTCATATTCTGTACCCAGGCAAGTTCTCTATGTAAAGTGTTAGCCAGAGCCATGCAGAATTCAGCTCTAAGCACGCTATATACACCTCCACAGCTTTTTTTTTTATTTTTTAGAATTTCCTGGAAACGGTTGCAAGTCCGTATTCTACACACGGGAGTTGCCACAGCTAAGATGTATTTTTTTTCAATCCTCCGAATTAAAAATAAAACATTTAATTTTACGAATGCTTTTCTTTAGACCACAGTTTAATTTCGGGCAGTTCAGAGTTTTGGGTTAAAATCCATTAAGAGATCATTACATGTGATAATGATGAGAGAGATATTGAAAAATATCAATACTTTAGACTGACAAACAATGAATGTTTGAGGTGGTTGTGAGATGTCCTAAATATGACGGCTGAATAGCCTTTAAATTGGCCACAAGTATATTCTCCTTGTGATTGTATTATTGTATGAATTCTCATGTGTAGAACAGAAATGTACCAACAAGTTTCTGAAAACTCTGAACAAATATAAAAACTTTTAAGTGTTTATAGAATAGAATTTCGTCTTCTGAACAAATGGGGCTTCCTATATATTTCAGTGATAGGTTTTTAGATGAACAGTACTAGCCACACATTAACTTATTAATTCTGTCGTTGAGTACCTCACTAGAGTACCTCATCTGAATTCAGAAATCAGAGAATAATGACAGAATATTCATGCCACCGATGGTTTCCAAACAATATTTTGTCAATTCAATTTTACTTAATATGCATATTTCAAGCTACAACTCTGGTAAAAGGACTGTAAATACACGTCTTAGATGCTTGCAGTTAAAATCTCAGTTATAGAGACATCTATATTTAACTAAACCTTGCATCTGAGATTTGGTTCGTATGATGTGTGTGTCTGTGTGAGTGTGAGTGTGCATGCGTGCGTGTGTGTATGTGTATGTGTGTGTATACCGTAATCCGAAATTCAACCTATATATTTCATTTATATATTTTCACCACACGTGAAAACGGATACAGAAATGCACCTGTGGATTTATGAATATAAGTTATGAGGTAAAATGTAGTATGTGTGCATTTGGTAGGGAAATAATGAAAAGTGCAACTTATCTCTTATTTTAGATATGTTCGAAGTAGTATTATTACGTCATATGAAATCTATTGAAATCTGTTCTAATTAGTTATATCTCTATCTGCATTATATAGAATATCGAAATAAATAGTTTTGAGGTACTTTATTGGTTGTTTGTTTGTTTTATTTTCAGAACATCTTCCTACATTTCGTTGTAAATAAAATCAATTAATTTGTTTATGAAATGTCATCAACATATGAAAATAGACATTCGTATACATGTGAAAGCTACTATCAACATATAATTATACGCAAAATATTTTTTTTGTGTAAGGCCAAGAAATAATCGCTGAGATTCTAACTTAAACTATTGACATAAACTAATGTATAAAGCATTGATAACGTGTAATTTTATACAAAGTATTATATTTGTCACTTGCAGGAACATATCTCCGATGAAATATGAACGTCAGTTCAGGATGCGTTTTTCGGTATTTAATCCAAATCAGTTTTAGATTAGTCTATCGTCTTAAACGCGGATGCATCCCTATATACAAGGCATTTCTAAGCATAACACTCTCCAAGTATTTCTACTGCGGAAATCAGATTATTACTCTTTGTGTATTATAGACATGTGGCATCTAACGGATTGAGTAACCTGGTATCAGTAACTTGAAATTTAATGAATATGAAGATTTTTCTGATATAACTGTTGAAATGTATTGTAACATTCTTCAGTAAGGCAAATGTAGGCGAAGGTTTTGTATATATTAACAGGGAAATGTCCCTAAAATATATCACGCACATACATCTGAAGTTGTTTGGTATATAAGAATCTTACAATGTGTGTGCAATGTGTTATAGCATATGTGTAACCATATCCTCGTCCGTTTACATAATATGAAGTTATGAGGTTATATATTTATTCGCAGTGACGTATTATATATCGTATACAACTAGGTAAATATATATATTGATAGAACAATAAAGTAACGCACCAAGGTATAATTTTGGTATATCTAGACATTGTAATTGCAGTGGATAGTACATATCTGTAAATTGATTGTATGGGTAGATGAATGTATAAAAATATTAGAGTATTGATTTAGAAAAAGAGATCATTCAGTTATTGACAAATTAGATATTGCATGAAATTTTACAAAATATGTAGCTGCGACTCGTCAATTTATACGGAGTTTTAAAAATATAATACGATAAAAGACAAGGAAACTTATTCATAAAGTAAGCCGTTTCCTCATATTACTTATACCCACTCATAGATGGCATGAGGTTTGTGAGTGCTAGAATTTATGCCGTCATTTGCTATACGGAGGCATTTAAAAATTGAAAGAAAAAGTAAAAATATCGTTGTCATTTACTTGCAGACAAAGAAAAGTAACCGGTTAATGCTGATAGTGTTATTTAGGTAAAATCAGCCCTGACTAATGGCGTTCCAGTTGCGACTGTTTCATTTCATTTATCTAGATCTATATTATAAATTAATAAATTAATAGTTTATTTGACAGATATTTACCAGCTATATCTAACATTTCGATCTATGTCATTTTTATCTTCAAATGCATTCATCAATAATCGCATGGTGCAGCAAATCCAAGAACAGAGGCAATGCCAAAATTAACCTGTATACTATTATATCAAGAAGTACTACTATGTTATGGATTTTCTGCCCTAGATCTTGTCAAAGAAGGTGTGTGCTGACATATTACACCATATTTTTATAAACGTGTGCCCCGGCCATCTTGCAGTCCTTTAAAATGTACCATATTCTTCCAGCCCTACAATGTGTTTTCCTACTTCCAGTCCTACAATGTGTTTCCCTACTTCCAGTGCTACAATCTGTAGTTCCCTACCCTGACCTAATAAATGACAACATTTCTCACAATTTTGATCTTTCCTCATCAAATTTTTCGATATATCCACCCAGCGTTCTACCTTATGACATCACTCGAAAATACAAACAGAAATTATAATGAAATTGTAAATAAATACATAGTTCTATTAACATGAATATCACAGCTTATATCTGTACTCTCGAAAATATTAGATGCTTCATATCATAGAACCACACATCATTCGACACTTACCGGTCTACCCAATTGAATCGTCTAACATTCACTCTTCAGAGAGATAGGTTGCGAAAATTCCAAGTCTTTAGTTTAAGTTACCAGTTGTTGCGTGGTGTAGATCTTTACTTATAACTTAGAATTTGTAATGAGTACTAACCTGCCTAACACACTAATTTGATGAGGTTTTCCTTGTATCAATTCGAAATTCAGTAAAGAGGGTGAAACGAAATGAAACGAAACAAATTGAATTTCACATTCTATATTCATTAGAGAATAATTAAAAGAAAGTTAAATTACTCATGACAACGTGCGGAATTTTAGAGGCTCTACAGATACACCTATTTACTAAGTGAAATTGAAAGAGCAAGTTATAGCACATGGCAATTGTCTATAGATACATATTCTTTAAAACGACCTTGTATTTATGGCAGGGAATGGACATTTATCAGTTAGAAATGCCTTAAATAATTATAAAATACATTTTCCATACTGAAGAGAATTAACAAAATATGAAATAAAATGAAATGATTGTTGAAAAAATATAATTTATCGAAGTGCTATACTAAACTTGGAAACGCTATTTCATAATTATCGTTCGAAAAATGTAAAATGGAAGCACAAATAGTCAGCAACAAACGTAAACAATATTAATGAAAAGAGAGATAATAAAAACGTATCATGAAATATCACAGTTATCCATAGGCAGATATGCATCTTTCTAAATATCTTTGCAAACTGAGTGAAAAGAAAGAAAATAAACGCATATTCCGTATTTCATGTGACAGCTATAATTTACATATGCTCACTGAAGTTATAAACGCTTCTTTACTGCTTTAAAGGAATATCTATTTCAATTACGAAGATGTTTATGAAACATAATTAAGGTTGAATGTAAATTATTAATTTCAGCACCGAAAGCATTAAGTACTATTCTTTTCCTTCCTTCCTTCCTTCCTTTCTTTCTTTCTTTCTTTCTTTCTTTCTTTCTTTCTTTCTTTCTTTCTTTCTTTCTTTCTTTCTTTCTTAGCTTCTTTCTATGTATGTATCCTTTTCTCTCAGTCTCTATGTCTCTCTCTCTCTGTCTCTCTCTCTCAGTATGTAAATATATACATATATATATCTGAGAAGTTGTTATGGGATTTGAGAGTGTACGTGAATCTCAAAACAAATACCCTGTTTGAAATTTAGTTATAGATTTATACAAATTCCAAACCGGTTTCGGCAAACTTTGGTTATCAATGGCAAAAATAAATTCAGTTTGTAAGGAATAAATGTTTGACTGTCGATCGTATTTGGAAGAGAATGACAGATATTTGTATGTATGAGTGTGTGAGTTCAAATTCCGCCGAAGTTGACTTTGCCTTTCATCTTTTCGGGTTCTAAAAAATAAGTAACATTTGAACACAGTGGTCCATATAATCGACTATTCTCCACCTCCCCGAAGCCGCCGTCGTGGGAAAAATTAAAAATAATAATAATAATAATAAATAAATAATAATAATAATGACCTCTGCCGATCAAACTCCCAACCCACAAGTAAGTCTTAAGTGTATATATATATATGGGTATCACACACACTAAATAAAAAAGATGTTAGTAAGTAAAAGTGTTTTAAAAAGATTGTTAAATTTTCAAATTAACACCCGTGCGATTTTCACTACAGTGTTAGGGTTGGGGTTTGTTAGGTTTAGGTAGGTAATGATGCGGGTGTTAATCTCAAGATTTACTAAAAAAAATTTCAAAAAAAACTCACAGTTTGTAGGGAATAAATGCTTGTTGATCGTATTTGAGAAAGATGTCTCGCTGGTAAATGAGGGTGTTAGAAATGGAAAGTAAACTTATAATTCCCGCCAATTAGAATGAGATCATTGGTAACCATAGGTAGATATACATGTGTGTATTTACGTATGATTGGCAGTGTGTCTGTTTTTTTTTACTCTCACACTCCTTCTTTTCTTTGTCTTTTTTCTTGGATCATTCGTAAACGTTCATAAGAGCAAGTAGCAATTGAAACGATGTGTAAGAGGAATAGAAATAGTTGATTTTAGAGGGGCAAAGTAATGTTGTATGTACTTTTAGTATCTGTCATTACAGTATCGAAATGTGATTTGATACTGAAATAGTTTTCTTTTTCTCCTTCCTTTATTTTTGCATTTGTTGTTGGAATTTTCGTAAAGGCTCATTAAGAGAAAGTAGGAGTTGAAAGGATTTGTATTAGAAAGAGGAAATTAGATTTTATTAGGGAGAAAATGTTTACTTGTGTAGTTTTAAGGGTTTTATTCGCTATTAGGAATTTTTTGGAGTGAATAAATGACGCAGTGACCTAACTTATTGTATTTAGAATATTAATTGCGATTGTTTAATCGAAGAAATTTGGAATTGTGTAAATGTATGAATTTCAAACATACACACACACACACATAAAATCTACCTTTTATAGTATAGATAAGAAAATTAGAGACCAATTTCAACGCTTAAATTGTTACACTGTTGATAGAATGGAGAACATTTACTGAAAATGTAGACGAAACAAGACTATAATGATTTAAAAGCAAAAATAATTAAAATCCAACGAAATAAATTCAATATAAACATTTGGCTTGCTAGAAAGAGCAAAACACCATACTAAAGTATGACTCATCCATAATCAGAATGAGATATATTGAATGTTGGAATGTAGAAATTAAAAAGTATGAATGAATTTGATAATATGGGCTGAGCCGTACGAATGGCACATTAAAAGTATTTATTGAGATTTAAATATTTTTTGCATATTGTTTATTGATACATTTGCAAAATATAATAGATATCGAAAGTTTACATAGATAACAAGCAACTCAAACCGGCATTTATATCTTTGCAGTAATCAATTTTCCAAATGACAGTAATTTGCAGAGTGCTGTAATCTCTTTTCTGTAGTTAGATGGGCTATATTTTAAGATTGGAAAACCAACGTAGCTACAACAAACAATTGAAATATAAATATAAAAGTGCTAAGTAGGGAAAGTAATTAAACATTAAAGAACGTTCATATCTGCAGGTATTTTAACATTGGCTTAGTCATTTCATGGATGATAAGATGCTAAAATCAACAAAAAAGTTAATTATATAAACAAGAAATCGAATGATGAAGAGATATACCATTATCATATTTGTCTGTATAACTTTCATACAGTTGGATACTTTCAAATACATGATTACACAATCGTAATGAAAACAGTGAATGCCATTAACATTTATTTAGAAATAACAGAACGAAGAACTGCTAAAGTCTACTCAACACAAGAACAAGTAAAAGAAAAAGGTGACTGAAGTCACCTGCAGATATGTATAAAGTAGTAGCTTGCTCAAATATTTTGTTTTTCCACATGTCTCTGTATTGGTGAGCACATATGCCATCACTTTTTATCCTCCCAACATCGATCTGGTGGATCAAATAGGATGTAGAAGGTGATGGGAGAGCGCTTGACTTGGAAACATATGCATCAGTATCAACCGAAGCAGCGTGAAATGAATCTCTTGGCTAAAATATGAAGTAAACCGGCTGATCCAATTATCGAACTTGAAAAATTACGATTTTGGACTCATCACTATAAATACATGACTTCATAGTAGAAGTAAATTATATGCCATTCATATACGTTTCTAAAAATGTGTTAATGAGAGAAAACAATTTGGAGTAACAAAACCTAATGTAAATTTTCAGAAAAATGTGGCCCCGAGACAAAATATATATTTTTCTTTGAGATGGCATAATTTAACTTTGGATATTTAATGAAGAAGTTAGACTGCTAGCATCATTAAACATCTATTGAGCGCCCTCAGTCACTCATAATATTCATTACTGCTACTTCATGACTTGACAAGTAGGCTGATTTTGTTTTCTCTGCATTAAAAAAGAGAAAAAAATCCGGAGGTATCATAAGCTGCTACGCAGATGGATATTTTAAATCGTCACGTTATTTCAGCGGTTTGCTAATTATCTTCTTTTGCACTCTTCTTTCCGTTCCTCAATGTATCTTTATATACCCCATATGCTTAGACACACGCACACACACACACACACACACATATATATATATATGTATATATATATGCGTATATGTATATATCTACATATATATATATATATGTATACATAAACATACATACATACATATATATATATATATATATATATATATATATATATATATATATATATATATATATATGTACACACACATTTGCGCATTCACTTTCACATTACACTCTAAGAATTGGAGATACGGTGAATATATTTTATATAAGCATTTGGAAATATTACCACACGGCAATATATATTATTGAAAAAGAATTGTAACAGGCTGCAAAGGCATTAATAATAATAATAATAATAATAATAATAATAATAATAATAATAATAATAATAAGAAGAAGAAGAAGAAGAAGAAGAAGAAGAAGAAGAAGAAGAAGAAGAAGAAGAAGAAGAAGAAGAAGAAGAAGAAGAAGAAGAAGAAGAAGAAGAAGAAGAAGAAGAAGAAGAAGAAGAAGAAGAAGAAGAAGAAGAAGAAGAAGAAGAAGAAGAAGAAGAAGATATAACGTGAACAGCATATGGAAATTAGCATCTGCCATATTCTCTTCACAGGAATCAATCGTGACGTGCCTGAAACTTTCGAGATAGCCTATAATATTTTGATGTTGCCCTTTGTTAATGGAATGATTGAGGAATGCACCCTCAATTGCAACAAATCTATGTCATGTAGATGAATTCTCCACCTGGCAGTTAATAAATAGATCTTTTAAATTGGATATTTTTTGATCGATACATGTGTTTCAGTCGCGCGAAGTTTTCCCGACGTTATGGCCAGTGTGCAAATGTTTGGTCCCCGACTGTATGGCCAGTGTGAAACTGTTTGGACCCCGACTTTATTATGGCCAGTGTGCAAATGTTTGGTCCCCGACCTTTTAGCAGTGTGCAAATGTTTGGACCCCGACTTTATTGCCAGTGTGCAAATGTTTTGAAAGAAGCTTTGCTTGTTAATTTTGGGTTTTCTACTATGTCAAAACTTGTGGTTACAGCTCTGAGTATTTTATTTGCGCTAGTGAAATATAAGCAGTTTCCTCAGAAATACATTTTTACTTCATATTAGTTACCATAAAATCCGTACAATGTATTGCGTATCTTTATCGTTCGTCAACGTTTACCATATTCTCAGTTTACGAATAACATGACTTTCCTTTTCGCATCGGAATTCTTTTGCATTTTCCTTGAACACAAAAACAAACATGGAATATATATTCAATTTATCTACATATAGATGATCAATTGATATTTATTTTATTGAAACGGAAATACAATAGGAAGTGAGAAAATTGATTGAATGTGAACTCAGTATTTCAACAGCTTTGAATTTGTACGGTACTTATCTCTATAGAACAAGATAGAAAAGTTTAACAATATAGTGTTATATAATTAGTAATCATTTATAAAACGTCCTCTATAAGAATACGAGAATACCTTCTATGAAATCTTTCGAAAATCAATTGAAAACACAGAATATAACTGTTTCTTAAAAACATAGTTCGTATATATATATATATATATATATATATATATATATATATATATATATATATATATATATATATATATATAGTTTTAAGGAAAAGAACCAAGGTTCATGAACTCATAGATGAAAATACACTGTCACATATACAAAAATTAATTAGTAAAAGCACCTTAATATTATTAATAATTTTCAAAATATATTCGTTTCTAGGAATATATTGGGGATATTTTTCAAAGATGAATTCCAAAACAGCGGCTCTATCCTACCTGTAAATTCCATAACATAGGCGCAGGAGTGGCTCTATGGTAAGTAGCTTCCTTACCATCCACATGCTACCGGATTCCGTCCCACTGCGTGGCATCTTGGGCAAGTGTTTTCTACTATAGCCTCGGGCCGACCAAAGGCGTGTGTGAGGATTTGGTAGATGGAAACTGAAAGAAGCCCGTCGTATATATGTATATATATATATATATATATGTGTGTGTGTGTGTGTGTGTGTGTGTGTGTGTGTGTGTGTGTGTGTGTGTGTGTCTGTGTTTGGCTCCCCAGAATTGCTTGACAACCGATGCTGGTGTGTTTACGTCCCCGTCACTTAGCGCTGCTCCAGCATGGCCGCAGTCAAATGACTGAAGCAAGTAAAAGAGCAAAAAAGAGTAACTAACGAAAATTGCAAGTTAAATACAAACAAAAAACGTTAATTATAAATTGGAAAAATATAATAATAATATTAGGGATAATAATCCAAATTTACAAGTGAAAACTCTGTAGTTGTTTTATTATCATTATCTTATATTTACTCTGTATTACTTTGTATTATATGTTTATTGTGCTTTTACTTATTAATTTTTCTACATGTGACCATGGATTTTCATCGATGAGTTCTTGAACCTTGGTTCTTTTCCTTAAAACTATATATATATATATATATATATATATATATATATATATATATATATATATATATATATATATATATATATATATATATATATATATATCCCTGGACTATCGTGTACGTTCCAAAACCCCATGCGCTTGTAGGTGAAAATCCGCGACGTTGAAATATTACTGAACTTACTTATAATTTGCAAATATTTATTTTATCATATGTGCAACACAATATCACAGAGGAATCGACATAACCTTAAATAATAAAGCTCATTAGGTGAAGCACAATATGGTGATGGACTACTGAATACATATATCATTACTTACTTTTGGTGTTTTCTTATGATCTTGTCTGTCTTTGAAGAATACTGTATCCTTAATTTCTGAGCAAGTGTTATAAAATAGATATGTTCTATTTTTACGTGGTTTATGCAGAAAGAGTTTGGAGACAATAAATAATAATGCAGCTGTTTTTCAAACAGGCAGACTGCGCAAACAAATTAATATTAATTACGTTTATCTTATAGGTCCTTTTCTAAGTACACAGAAAATTTCCATAAGTATATCCTCCTGTTCATGAAGTGGTTTATACTTCCTGGGAAACTTTACCATTGCAATTTTCAGTCTTGTGCTAGTCTTCAACATAAATCTAGCGGAATGTGATGCACCCTACATATTTTAGGGGGATATCAATATTCTTCTTTTCTACCATTTAATGAACGGATCTGGTTATTCCTAGAGCTATTGATCGGATACTTCTGAGGTAGGGAACAACAATATATCAGTTGCCCACTTGCATTTAGTCGAGGATCATTTACCTTTTTTTCTATCTTTTGCCTATGTGTTAATACTTCCTATCTCTCCAAGATATTAATACCATATTTTCTTCGAAATGCAACAAGATACATCTACCGAATTTTGATTCTGACAAACTATGTACAGGATAAAGTAAAGATGTGTATTGACGCATTACATAATGAGCGAGCTCTTTAGCAGCTCGGACGCGATTTAGGATCTATTTCCCTGTTCGGAGCTCTACTTGAAATTACAGTCTATATTCCGTCAGGTTAGTGTACGTTGTCAGTCAGCAACTCCAGCTATCCATTAGATACTTGCAATTATTTATATACATTTCCTACATAACACGTCAATTTTTTTTCTTGTTTGTCTTTGTTGTTTCAAATATGAAACCAACGTCCTTCACAGCCTTTTAAAAGTTCAATTTCTACCTTCAAGTGTCAATCTCACTTACTTCTTCCGGCTAGATATATTGGTGAGTTTTTCCGATAAAATTTGAAAGGCTTTCTTGTTCCATCAGACTGAATATGATGCCTTTCTACACAAAATCCGCCATGGAGTTCATTAGGAGCCCAGTTTCAAACGCCAGTCTCTTATTGGCTTATATATTACTTCTGGGACTGAAATTGCAATAGTTACGTCAGTGCAAGTCAACACTCGAAGCGCTCTGTATTCATTTCATCTTAATCACGTCCATAATTGAAAGTCACATGATCCCTACTGAAAATCCGCTTCCCTCGACCTTACGCGTCCAAATTTATTGACGAATATTTCATTCGAGCCATATTAGATGCGTTTCATTTTTCATTTGGATGAATACACGATGCTGTCTATCATTCGTTCACACTGGGATCCCATCGTTATTGAATATATATATATATATATTAATAAACATCTTATCTTCATTTTAGTTAATCTCAAACAATTGCTATTACATCGGAGTTGATACTATTGCCCTTATTAGTATTGTTGGTGATGATGCTTTATTATACATATATAACTTCGCTTTTTAACTTTCTTATTATTGCTTGCCAAATCCAAGATTATAAGTATCACAGTATATTTTTTATAATATTGAAATAACCATTTCAAATATTTGATACAGAAAAATATATTAACAGCAACTGAATCCATAGATATAAGGATAACAGCGATAATCGTGATAATTATAGTTATGGTAATACAAATAACTTCACTTAATCGTTTCTCTCTTGTTTTTTATACCTTTTCCTGAGTCACATCTTGTTGAGTAACCTCTTTGCCAGCCGAAAATATACATGCTTAACAAAATCATGCTGTGTTTAAGCAACATCTTCAGTTTTAGAGATACAATTTTAGAGATGCTATATAATTTTCGTTATACAACTGGGGGATGCAAGAGGCAAGCGAAGATCTAGTCCGGTACTACATTTTATATATGCAAAGATCATATGGTTTTGCTTTTTTCTCTCTCTTTCATTATCTCCAGTGATAAAAATACGTTTGATTTTAAATTATCTTCCTACCTACATTATTTTAACTGCGATAGATCTAACAGTTCTATTTGTATTAAGGAATATATTCTCAGTTATGATCGACTGAGTCATCGTGCGTTTTGGTTGCGTCTTTATATTCAAAGATCCTGCAAATGGTGCAGCAGTTCACCATTTTCGTTCCAGGGAATTTTTTTATGATATAGCTACATGGGGCGTGGCCGCAAGGAAAACGTAGTCCGTCTTTAAAGTCTCTTAACGATTTTTTTCTCCTCTCTTGTGAAACTTTCCCATGGCAAAATAGTGAGGTATTTGATTTGTCAACAACACAGCATAGTACCGGTTGTTGGGCACCATCTGTGAGAAACACAGCACCATGACGCAAATGCTCTGTCAGAAATTTGGAAACGACATGCTGTACTACGTGGCATTCACACCGGGAGCTCCAGTACGAACATGTCAGTGTGTTCGAGCGTGAATCTTAATGCAGGGCAAAATATTTGGAAAGCGTTGGTTGATTATGAAGGTACTGCGGCTCGGAAAACTCACTCTAATCGTTTTGATAAGAAAAGGACTCTTGAATATGTCGGTGAGGTCTAGGCTACGATTGAAAATGATCCCTCCAAGTCAATCAGGTCCATCGCCGGGGAAATGGGAGCGTCTGAGTTTCTTATCAGGCAGGCAGTGCATGAAAACTTTCGATATTCCCCATAGAGGGTGAGAAAGAGGTAATTTTTATCTGAAGTAATGAAGAACACGAGGAAAGACTGTGCTACGAATATTTTGAAAAACGCAAGCATCTCCTCCAACCAAATATGCAAGGGTTGTCCTCAGAAGAGAAACGTTTCGGCCAGGATCGGATGGTGAACACACAACAACCATTGGCTCGAAGTGTCCCCAAAACATGTGCCAAAACTGTTGAAATTCAAACATCCTGTAAACATTATGGTGCTTCGATAGATCATTAGTGTTAGGAATGTCATGCCTCCACTCATCTTTTCACACGGCCTCAGACTAAGCCCTGAGGCCTGCATGAAGAGTCTGGATGTAGTAGTGCTGCCCTGGCTCAAGAGGGTGGCTGCTGGAAGACCGTATGTCTAGCAAAGGGAGTCTGCAACAGGACACGAAAGCAGGTTAACCCGGTTCTGGTTGTCAGACAATTTCTTCGACCACATCACTCTTAACATCAGACCAACTAACTCGCTAGTCTGCAACCCGTTGATTATTCTGTGTGGGGTGCAGTTGAGCAAGAGACAACAACACTCCTTATAACGGCAAAGATGAACTGAAGGCAAGGATTATGGCAGCATTCACAAAATCAGACAAGGAGATTGTTCGGAAGGGTTGCAGGATATTCCGAAGTCGTGAATGAAACCGATGCCGATGTAATTAAATAAATGTACGTTTTACTGTTTCAAGTAACTTTTATGTAATTTTAGTGAATACATCTGTTAAAATGAGATGTCAGTGATATTTTTGTTGTGTAGATTAGATAACAATTTATTCACCGCAACCTGTACACATATATATATATATATATATATATATATATATATATATATATATATATATATATATATATATATATATAAATTTAAGGAATGGAGAAAACGCATGCTTTAACTGCATACTTTATTCCAACATATGTTTCGAAGAATTAAAATTTATGCGATCCATAGGAATCGGCGATGTTATTGGATGTATGTGTGTGTGTATATAATTGTGTATACATTGCATGTATGTGTGCGTGTATGGGTATGTCTATATATGTGTACATGTGTCGATGTGTGTATATATATTTATGTGTATATATATATATATATTTATATATATATGTATATATATATATATATATATATATATATATATATATATATATATATATATATATATATGTATATGTATGTGGATGTATGTATGTATGTTTGTAAGTATATGTGTGTATATGAGTATGTTTATATGTATTTGTGTGTATATTTATATATATATATGTGTGTATATGTGTAAATTTATGTATATGAGTGCATATATATATGCGTGTATACATATGTGTATATGTGTATATAACTATGTGTGTTTGTATGTATATATATTTGCATTTATGTGTTGTCCATCCTACTTTCTAGTAGCGTCCAAATCTCTAACGGTTTCTTCAAATGAATCACGTCATAACATTATCCAACTATAGTTATCATACTCGGTCATAATGTCTTACGTTTAAGATGATTCCCATGCATTTCCCTGAGGAGAAATTTACATTTTTAACATCGCCGATTCCTATGGATCGCATAAATTGTAATTCTTCGAAACATATGTCGGAATAAAGTATGCAGTTATAACATGCGTTTTCTCCATTCCTTACATTTTTAAATATTCTGAAATACCCAAAATATAAAGGAGTTTCTGCCTCACCAACAGGAATTACACCACATTTATTTTGTGATCTTTGCTACCTTGGTTTCTATTAACCCATTCATTCTATCCGAATTATTATTTATTAGGATAGAATAAATACATATAATTAATTATATATATATATATTTTTTTTTATTCATAGTATTTATACAAACACGCACACAAACACATACACTCTCACGCACACACGCACGCACACGCACACACACGCACACGCACGCGCGCGCGCATACACACACACACACTTATATATATATATAAACATGATTCATAGTATTTTACGTGGAATACGTTTCACAAAAGCTATCGCTATGAGTTTCTACAGAATAAATTATTTGACTATGTGTAAGATTTACTTCTTTTAATTGTTTATTTAAGTAATATTTGTCCATCCTTACATTTATATACTTGTATATATATTGTAGTTATGTTGTTACTGTAGCGTTTCGACTTGTAAAATATGTCACATGTATCGAAGGAAATCGTCCCTTAGGAAATTGCAATTTATTTCTGAGAAGTACTTTAATGAAACTTTCCTTTCTTCGAACTTCAATATGCAGCATATTGATGAGTGGATGAAATGTACGTTTCCACAGCGGAGACTACCAATCTTACAATTGGACTATCAGCTTTATTGCTGGAGTATACTGATTTATATGACTAACTTTATATGACTAACTTTTGTCATCTATTTATATATGTTTATATACAAATGTGATTAAATTTGTGCATATGTGATTCAGTTTGTTATTCATGTTTAGTCCCGTATTTTTGGAAGATATAGAATACGCTTTACATGTGTACGGTAATAGATGCATGATAGCAGTGTGGCTTTCAGAGTTTATTTTCACTAATTTGGAGCTGTCATATAGATGATGTTCAAACAGAAAATGCAGGCGACATTAATTTAAACACTCATATTGGGTGTCATTTTTTTTGCAGTATATGTAGTCATTTACCAACAGATCATCAACGAAACAAGAATTCAATATTTTGTTTTATATTTCCTGAGAAATTCTACAGTAGGTAGGAGAGCTGTCTAGGTAAAATGATCATGTATGTACTTCACTATTTGACAACAGGTATTTGAAGATAGACATTTACTGATGGGGGCTACACAACATAACTCATGATTTTGGGAAGGAAGTTTATGTTGATTAGTCAATAAATTGATACACAAAATGCTATAAAAGTTTGCGCAACTCGTACTGAACAAAATTAAATATGAAGTTAAATGCTTCTTGACAAAAATATAAGTATTATATAGTAACACGATGAAAAACTAATTATCACGGAAAAAGACAGCTGTCCGTACAGTACTTGGAAGAGTTGTAGCCCCAACTCTGCCTTCATACGAGCTGCGTGAAAGCAAGATCATGAGCATTGTTTGGAAATCAGGTTGTAGAATCAGCTGTAAAT
The DNA here is from genome assembly GCF_046866305.1 of Octopus bimaculoides. Taxonomy (NCBI): domain Eukaryota; kingdom Metazoa; phylum Mollusca; class Cephalopoda; order Octopoda; family Octopodidae; genus Octopus; species Octopus bimaculoides. The sequence goes on along the minus strand of NC_142930.1, from coordinate 39,112,712 downwards.
AGTTCTTAATTCCTGGGAAAAGAAATGCAGCATTATTTATGACCACTACTGGTCAAGCGAAAATCACACACCATTCTCATTGGCAATGCATTAGAGCAAGTTGAACAAATGACTCGATGAAATTCAGTGTGTTGTTCTGTAAAATTGGAGTTTGTTTCCTCATTTATGTCTCCGATCGTAAAATACTCGAGAACCACATTAAGCTATCAACAAGTAGCCAATTGACGACTTTATCTGCTCCAGGATTGAAGTATTGTCTGCTACTGGAAATAGGGTGATTGATGTTTGATAAAAGTGTACAAATGATAATAAATATTTGTAATAGCTTAATCCCAATTCTTTAGTGTGGCGTAAAGAATTGTTGAGAATAACGTGGTCTTTCTCATAACATAAAAAAACAAAAAGAACGATATCGATAAAGGTGATAATGATGATGATGATGATGATGATGATGATGATGATGATGATGATGATGGTGATGATGGTGGTGGTGGTGGTGGTGTTGGTGGTGGTGTTGGTGGTGAAGATGGTGGTGGTGATGTTGGTAGTGATGGTGGTGTTGGTGGTGGTGGTGATGTTGGTGGTGATGGTGGTGGTGGTGGTGGTGGTGGTGGTGGTGGTGGTGGTGGTGGTGGTGGTGGTGGTGGTAGTTGGTTTTATGTGGTGGAGACGACGACGACGATGATGATGATGGTGATGATGATGATGATGACGAAAAAGACGTCGACGACGACAATGACGACTATAATGATGAAATTTGTGGTGTTGATGGCAATGATGATCGTGACGATAATGCAGATGATGTTGATGTTGATTGTCAAGCAATATAGAAGGAGGAGAGTGGTGAATTATAGAGAAATAATCAGAAAACGAATATGATAAATAACAGTCAACGTATTCTTTATCGTACGGTAATTAAAATCACATACTAAAGAAGAAAACAAAAAACAATGCTAAAACTATTCAGGGCTATACTATTCTTTATATTGTTGCAATGTATCCAGTCGTTGTTAATTTAGTGATGTTATAAATACCATCAATTTTTGATAAAATAACACAAAAACAAAAAGAATAAAATCTACGGGGCAATGTAAATTTAGGCCTCCAGAGACTCTCTTTTCAAACCCTATAATTTCTGAACTAACGCTTCAATAAACAAACATATTTTATACAAAAGAATTTTTTTTCATGTGTGTCAAACTGGCCTGCATCATTAAATTCAGTCAAGATAAATGTCAAATTGATATTGGCATATTTAGCATCAAATGATACTCATTAAATATCCTTGCGGTATATTTGTGACAGCTCAAATAAACCGATTGATAAAATATATTAGTGAAAAAGAATGATATATTTTCTTTTGTCGCAAAAGAAATTCAATGATATTTCTAAAGGCTACGTTCGCTTAGATCCAAACTCTCACTAGTGTTGTCGAGATATCACTGCATGAATCTTTTCTTGGAACACACATATATACCACCGGAATCCATTACAACCTCGATATTACCATATACAATAATTGTTTACATTTACTTGTCTTCTTTTTGCCAGAACAATTATCACATGAATTACTTATGCTGCGTTATCACATTTCTAAACGCTTGTAGTTTTGATAAAACAATAGAAACAATACATATTAACCTGTATGTTCCAAGGTGCTCAAAGACTTATCGCTTCATCATGTTTCTTTGATATAGTTTACACTAAACTAAATTCTCAGAGGTCAATGTTCCTCTTAGAGACGGTAGCATGTGGCATGAGGGGTGTACGTGTGTATAGGAACAAATGCATTTTGTTTCTATTTTTCGTAAGTCCTTTTTTCAAAGGAGTTACTCGAGTTAATTTGCAGGCTCCTCGACAAAGAGTGAAAGAAATGAAATAGGAAAATATTCTTTTCTACTCTAGGCATAAGAATCGAAATTTTGGGGGAGAGGGCCAGTTGATTACATCGACCCGGTACGCAACTGATACTTAATTTATCGACTCCTAAAAGATGAAAGGTAACGTGTAACTCTGCTGAATTTGAACTCAGAACGTAATTACAGGCGAAATACCGCTATGCATTTCATCTGGCGTGCTAACGTTTCTGCCAGCTCGCCGCCTTGAAATAGGACATTATTATAAGATCAATGAACGAGCCTGAACTGTTATTACGTAACACACTAATTCGCTAACCACACCGACTTTTTCAGGTAGTTGTGCTAAATCGGGTTTTTAGGAACTAAGAATGTAAAAGCCAGACCAAAGTCTAGAAGTCTAGTATTTTGACATCCATGTAACTTAATGTGTATTTGGTCGAGATTTAGAATCATAAGGCTGTAAATTAGATACATTGGTCCGGGCTTTACGCCCTACGATCTAACTTCACGTTAAATCTATATTATTGTAATATGTGTGAAATTACTACAAACTTTCATGATTTATTAACATTTGAAAGTTAACTGATATATATATATATATTTGTTTGTGTGTGTGTGTGTGTGTGTGTGTGTGTGTGTGTGTGTGTATGTGTGTGTGTGTGTGTGTGTGTGTATGTGTGTGTGTATGTGCGTGTGTGTGCTCCACAAAATCAGTTATATATGAACGAAAAATATGTGTAGTGAGGTGCGTTCGAGTCTGATATGTATTTAATAATAATTCTTCATATATGCATAAACGTACAAATACACTTACATAGAAATATATAGCCGATAATAAAATTCTTACATTCTCTATAGAGCCCAGTATATTTAAACTTAGCTTGGTGGTTTTCAAATAGAGGCGTAACAAACATGCGTTCTAATTCTTTCTCATACGATAACAAAAATAGAGAATCCATCTAAAAAACAGATCACGCTGAGTTGGATTTAAATTCTGCAGTTGTTAAGCTATGGCTTAGAGGAAAAAAGGAAACACATAAAAACTCAGTGTCGGATACTGAGCTGCCTATATTGATTATGTAAAGGGGAATTTATAGAGATTGCTAATATTAGTTTCGCACGTTTACTGCTTTTGAATTCACGCGATAAAGAACAAATAATTTCTCATAATTCTTCCTATAACTTGTGTGGACACAAGGGCTGAAATTTTGTAATTAATCACTTAACATAATTTCAAAGTTTGTGTCAATATGCAACAGCATAAAGGCGGCCAGCTGGCAGAAACGTTAGCACGCTGGATGATAGGCTTAGCAGTCTGAGTTCAAATTCCACCGAGGTCGACGTTGCCTTCCATCGTTTCGGTGTCGATATATGAAGTAACAGTTACGCAGATTCGCGTCAATGTAATGGACTTATTATCTTTGCTCTCCTTGTTTGTCCCCGTTGTATGTATACTGTCCGATATGAGGATATTACAAGTTTTCTAATCAGATTTCTCTGTCTTCATATAAACAGTTCTGTAGTAAACTTCTATCGGTGAATAGAAAACCTTCTTACTGCGGTAGGTCAGTGGATGAATGTCAATGAAATAATATAGACCAAGAATCAAACTGAAAAATGTTCCACTCGGAATGAGTGGTTAGCGATTTGCATGTCTTTGATTAATTGTTCAATTAAGAAGTGAGTAGGAGATAAACTGTACCATATGACAACAATTTTGTCATTAAAGATCAAAAAAAATCAGTAGAATTACACCTATTTAAGTTCGAATATTTTGATAGTATTAAGATAGTGTCCAAGATTTGTTCCTACTCACCGATCATACTACAGCACTTTGGCAATATTGTGCATTTGTCCGGTATTTGAATTAATTTTATATTAGGACATACCTATCATGGTTCTTTCATTGATAACTTGTAATATCCTCATATCGGACAGTATACATACAACGGAAATCAGTAGATCTTAGCGACTTTGTAGCTGGATTACTAAATATGTTTGAACTTATTTATAATTGACTGCCACTGGGTCATGGGAATTAATCAGTTATTGCTTAATGTGTTAAGGAAAACCATTGTGTAAATTAGAAACAAAATAGGTGAGACTGGAGATACTTGATATGTTATATTATTTGTAATTTATCATTACAAAGAGCCAATCTTGTATCATAATGAGTGAGGAAGCGATCAACTCAGTTACAGAAACTTGGGAATTTCATGATTATATATATATATATATATATTCACTTAGAGTGTCTTCAACTATGTTATAGTGAAGAGTTTTTTGTATCTAATGAGATCAGGCTGGCTAGATTTTCGATATGTATCGAGCGTCTGATGCTGTGCTTAATTTTTGCATAAAAATACTCACTGAGATTATTCATGAGAAATTCGATCTTAAATTTGAAAATATTGTTGCTTTTTCAGTAGGATTAAGAGCTAAGGTTTCATTGACAACAAATAACAACATGGCTTCCTATTAAAATTATTTAAAATATGCACTACTGCCTAACGTTTGGGCAGCCGAGATTTTAAAAGTGTTCGCAGTATCCACCTCTTGTATAGAAGCTCTGCTAAGTAATTTCCAGTACGAACTATTTGAGTGGTAAACGTGACACCGAAAAACATCACGAAAACTAAGAAGATGCTTCACCAGCAAAACGAATAGAAATTAAAATAAATCTGTGTTATAACTACATGCTGCATTCTACTCTTTATTCGTGATACATGATAACAGAAATACACCTTTATTTTGTTCCAATTATATTATTGCAAATATATGCATGCGATTATACATGTTGGAGTAGATAAAAACACATAAATCTGCATACATTTCGAGTGTTGCAATGGCAAGTATTTTGCTTTGCTGATATGTATATATATATATATATATATATATATATATATATATATATATATATATATATATATATATATAATATACCGTGGTAATTTGAAACACAGTTGTGTTCTATATATTTTATATGGAAGATTAAAACATGATTACAAGTGTAATATAATGCAAGTTGGTCAACTTTTCTTTTGGTCTTTAAGAAAAGGGAATTGGAATGATAATTTCAGACACGAACGCCAAACTACTCATAAGTTGAATGTAAGCAAACACGATAGACAACTATAAATATATATTAGCAATCGGAAAAGCATAATTACAAATAGTTTCTCACATTGCAAGATGTGAAATATCCAACTTAATATATTAAGTTGAAAGATATTGCAGTTCAAACAGAAAATGTAATGTGTGTGTGTGTGTGTGTGTGTGTTTGTGTGTGTGTGTGCGTGTCAGTGTGTTTGTGCTTATGCGTAAATATATCCAATAATTCTTCTTGGAAATTTTCTTTACTGCGAACCATTCTCTCCATTATTCTAAATATCTTCTGCTCACAACTAGAATGAATGCAGCATAGAAGAAAGTGTAAGATTAACTTAGCTATTATTCTTCGCAAAAAAAAAAAAAAAAAAAATTAAACATTAATTTCACTCGGAACATCTTCTATTTTAGAACATTAACGAAAGCAAATCGTCTCAGCTTGAAACTAAGGGACACTAATTGACATTAATATACTGTATGCTTGTTTTCCATTTTTCGCTGAAGCCAGAGAAAATCAAGTAGTTACCTTTCCATTATTATTTAATATTGAAGAAGAAGCAGTTCATTGAAATATGATTGCAAGCAGTTTATTACTTTGTGGAGATCATTTAGATTGTCCTTATGATGTCGCTATTGATATTAAAACATATTCTTGAATTTGAGGTATTCTTTGAATCCTTCTATCGTTCTACTTTCGGTTTATTAATATAACAAAACTTTGCACACAATAATTGAACTTTCATGAATAATATTGATAAGTATTTCTCTATTAGCCTCAAGGGCCGGTATTTATCCAGGAAAGTGACATTGAAAAAATATTTCCAAATATTTGGTGTATATTTAAATATAACAGCAATTCTGTGGTAAAACAACAACACACACTATACATTGAAACACGGGAGAATGTTCATCTACATAAGTGTAGTAAATTGAGTTTTGTTGCAAATAGGATAATCTGATATCATGACTAATACCTGTAAATCGTTCAGTATTCGTATATAATCAAATATGAAGTGCACTTTCATCGGAAACTCAAGATATCGCACGTCCTCTGATATGTACCTCGATATGCCTATGTATATTGTGGGTATATGTTGCACCAACACTGTGACATATTGCGATATTTACGATGTTTCCCAATTTCCTATGCACCGGTAAGTAATTCTGAATTTTCGTTTTTATCTTTTGCAGCCACAAATAAGCACTTCCGGATCACTAAATACTTCGTACAACTTGAGAGCTACTTCCTGTCTTCTTTTTAATCTAGACATAAGTTTGCTTAGAAAATCTAACATTTTATTGCTGTTAATTATTTTCTCAAATTTGTGGCTGTATTTATCTTCCGTATCATCCGCGTCACCGGTAAGGGGTGACATAGAAGTGTTATTCGTTGGTAGTAGATCACATCGATTCTCGATACCATACTTCACTTTTCCCTGGTTTGTGTGGCTCTAAGTATACGGGATATATTTTTTCTATGCTTCAAAATGTTTGGAAATGTGGTCAGTGGGAAAGTCTAAGTTGTAACTAGCTACAATAATCAAATCAGTGACCGTCGCTTTTGCTTTTATTGCTGTTTTTCATCATTGTTTTCAGGACGTTTTTTCGCTTTCTGCAGATCATCAAGTGATATTACACGTAGTGTAACGTTTCGTGGTGGATGTAGTGGTGGAGGTCATAGTGATGCTGCTGAACAAAAATTCAAGATCAAAAGGAACCAAAACAGTGCTTTTTAAAGAAAAAGTTTAAAAACAAACCGAAAGTGATAAAATTTCCTCGGTGTTAAAATCTCCTCCATGAAATAATAAAAATGATGGTGATGATGTTTAGGAGGAGGACGATAACAGATATAGAATAACTAGCAGCAGCAGCAGCAGCAGCAGCAGTAGCAGTAGTAGTAGTAGTAGTAGTAGTAGTAAACGTAGTAGTAGTAGTAGTAGTAGTAGTAGTAGTAGTAGTAGTAGTAGTAGTAACCGCAAGATGTCTAAGAACACTACAAGAAAACAACTTTCTCTGTCATGGTCAATGCGACGATCACAAGTTACACACCTTCCTTTAAGCATTGCGGTAAACAGCGGAAGTGAGCTAGATCCTTAAAACTTAGTGTGCATGCACAACATCGTTCAAGCCCAGCGTGTGCACAGCAGTTTTAGACTGCGTGTTTTGCTTCATTAGTCCGGATATTTGTTGGTCAGACCTCGCATATACCTTGCACACACACGTTTGCTCAAGTACTGGTCTCATTATGTAATTTGCGTTTGATTGTATGTGAGAGCTGGCGCGTTGGATCATTTTCGAACACAAAGTTCCTTATTTGCGTTTTCTGAAAACTGAATATACTGCCTCTACTACTACTACTACTACTACTACTACTACTACTACTACCACTACTACTACTACTACTACTACTACTACTGCTGCTGCTGCTGCTGCTGCACCTTTATGAAAGTTGAATCCGATGTTATTTTCTGTGATAAGTCATTAGTTTATAATAAGATTTAAAATTACTACTTCATGCACCCCACGACACAAATAAGTTTCGTCTGCGTCAGAGTATATTCACAATACTGATTGCAACGACTCCTATCATTCATAGTTAATATTCCGGAATTGTGACGTCAAATATGATTATTAACTTGCACTTACATTGGAACATGACATGTGCCCGGTTAAATCATTCTCGGATATGTTTATCTGCATGGATTCGGTCTAAAAGATATTTCGATCTTTTCTTATTAACATATTAACCCGAAGGTGGGGCATACATTTCAAAATACAAGGATCTTGTAATAAAGTAATATGGAAGTTAAGTATATAAGGATCTGTACCAGTAATAACTGGAGTATTAAAATATACAATAGATATAAGTACAACAATGTGTTAATTCCGTCACAGGATATGAATTGGCCAAGAAATATACATGCAAACGTCGATCATTGAATGATAGACTTCCATTTCATTAAGCATGTTATTTATCATGCAGATATTAGTACATCCCCTCCGGAATTATCCTTGTTACGATATCCCGTATAATTGGAAGGCATGTAATTGGACGCTAAATTGATACCGATTTTCACTTCAATACTTGTCTGCTTAATACATATGCTTGATTTTTAAACGGTGGAAACTCTCCGTTGAAAAACAGTCATGTAGTTGCATCATAGAGATTTCCTAGATCCTCGAAGATATTATTGTCGATTGGAGAGTACACAACCAATGAGCAATTCTCTTCCTTCTAAGTTCCGTAATTACCTTTGAATTTTCCTTTTCGTCTCGAAACTAAGGTGGTTACGTCCTTATGAGTCACGTGTAAATCTTTCGGTCAAATACTAGTTTTTCATCGTCTCACTAGATATTGGTATGGCGAACGTTAGCGAGGCAAGTATTTCCGAGACTCGAAATTCGAAACCAACTTCGAAAGGGCTGCGTGATATATGCATTTTTAAGTCGAGATATATCAGTGACAAAGTAACTTAGTCTCTTAGATCTTCGGTAGATCTGTGTGGGTGTGGCTGATTGGAAAGTGGATTGCAAAAATCAAACAACTCATTTATGAGGTTCCCAATTGCGCGACACATTCTGACATCATTTCCTTGAAAGTAAGCATGTATCTTGTCAACACAACCTAAAGACCGCTACATCAGGATTACGTTTAATGCTATTTGGTAAGTTTTTCTCTCACTTGAGTGCTTGTCCATTTCCTTAATGCTGGTCACAATTTACAAGTTATCGATGACATGAAAGCCGACGTGCAGAACCGTTCTGCTTGGAAAGAAAATTCCGTCTGTTGTTGTTGCTGTTGTTGTTGCTGTTGTTGTTGCTGTTGTTGTTGGTGTTGCTGCTGCTGTTGTTGTTGTTCTTTTTCTTCTTCTTTTACTTTTTCTTCATCTTCTTTTTCTTTTACTTCATCTTGTTTTTCTTGTTTTTCTACTTCTTCTTCTTCTTCTTCTTCTTCTTCTTCTTCTTCTTCTTCTTCTTCTTCTTCTTCTTTTTCTTCTTCTTCTTTTTCTTCTTGTTCTTCATCTTCTTCTGCTTCTTCTTCGTCGTCGTCGTCGTCGTCATCGTCGTCATCGTCGTCATCCTCGTCGTCGTCATCGTCATCATCATCATCATCATCATCATCATCATCATCATTATCATTATTATTATTATTATTATTATTATTATTATTATTATTATTATTATTATTCTCGTCTTCCATATTCTTCTTGCTGTTTCTGCTTCTTTCATTTCTATTTTTCTTTTTCTTATTCTATTTCTCGCTCTTCTTCTTGTTCTTCTTGTTCTTGTTCTTGTTCTTGTGGTTGTTGTTGTTGTTGTTGTTGTTGTTCTTCTTCTTCTTCTTCTTCTTCTTCTTCTTCTTCTTCTTCTTCTTCTTCTTCTTCTTCTTCGTCGTCGTCGTCGTCGTCGTCATCGTCGTCATCGTCGTCGTCATCATCGTCATCCTCGTCGTCGTCATCATCATCATCATCATCATCATCATCATCATCATTATCATTATTATTATTATTATTATTATTATTATTATTATTATTATTATTATTATTATTCTCGTCTTCCATATTCTTCTTGCTGTTTCTGCTTCTTTCATTTCTATTTTTCTTTTTTCTTGTTCTACTTGTTCTTGTTCTTGTTCTTCCTTTTCTTCTTCTTCTTCTTCTTCTTCTTCTTCTTCTTCTTCTTCTTCTTCTTCTTCTTCTTCTTCTTCTTCTTCTTCTTCTTCTTCTTCTACTTCTTCTTCGTCGTCGTCGTCGTCGTCGTCATCGTCGTCATCGTCGTCGTCATCGTCGTCATCCTCGTCGTCGTCATCATCATCATCATCATCATCATCATTATCATTATTATTATTATTATTATTATTCAGTAGTTTTATTTTTATAACGTGCTTTCACTTCACTACCGAGCGCAGCTCTGTGCGCCTTGTGTATGTGCTGTGGTTTGCTGTGGTGCTCTTATGTTTACTGTATTGAAAGTGTTTTGCGTAGAATGTGTGCAGTACCCAGTAGTGCAATGTTCTGTATGTAATATATATTTGTAAGTCCTGGTGTTTTTGTTATGTATTTGTCTGACTATTTTTTTATTATACCTAAGGCACCAACTATGATAGGAATTGTTTCTGTTTTTAGATTCTACATTCGAGTTATCTCTATTTCCAGGTATTTGTATTTTGAAAGTTTTTCCATTTCCTTTAGAGAAACGTTGTCATCTGCTGGTATTGATACATCAATTAGAAAGCATGTTTTTTCTTCATGATCTTTGACAACTATATCTGGTCTATTTGCCTTAATTTCTCTATCTGTGTGTATTGGCATATCCCAGAGTATGGTTGCTTTCTCGTTTTCTGTGACCTTTTCTGGCGTATGTTTATACCATCTTTTTTCTGTTGCTATTCCATAATGATGGCATAGCTTCCAGTGTATATAGGTCCCAGCTCTGTCGTTTCTGTGAATATATTCCTTCTTAGCCAGGACTGGGCAGCCAGAGATAATATGATTTATTGTTTCTTGTCCATCTCCACATATTCTACAGTTACTTGTTATATTTCTTTTCATTATGTGTTTTTGGTAATTTCTGGTGGGGAGGCTTTGGTCTTGTGCAGCAATTAAAAATCTGTCAGTCTCTGCTTTCAGTCCTGAGCTTCTCAGCCATTGCTGCGATTTTTCTCTGTCTATTTCTTTCGCATTTAGTTTAGCCCAGTATTTACCATGTAGGGGCTTTTCTTGCCATCGTTTTATCATGGTCCGTTGCTGTTCCAGTTTTAGTTTGGATTTCATTTGTTTTATAGCTTTTGTTGTTTCTTCTTCTTCTTCTTCGTATTTGTTAGGTAGATTGATTTCTTGTTTGTATTTGTCAGCTTCCTTAAATACTGAAAACAGTTTTTTGTTTTGCTCGTGTTTTGTGGCTATTTGTATTAGTTTCCCTTGCTTCTGGAGTAGGTATTTCTGCAGTCCTATAGTGGTTATTTTATAATAGTTTTCTAGCTGTATAAGACCCCTGCCACCTTCTGTGCGTTGTATATATAGCCTTTCTATGTCAGATTGTGGGTGGTGCATCCTATATCCTGTCATTATTTTTCTTGTTTTCCTGTCTATTTTACATAGTTCGTTTAGTGTCCAGTTAAGGATGTTGTAGCTGTAGCTTATAACTGGGACAGCTAAAGTGTTGATACCCATTATCTTGTTTTTAGCATTGAGCTCTGTTTTTAGTATTGATCTAACTCGTCTATAGTACTATTTCTTTATTTTTTCTTTCATTTGTGTATATTGTATCCTATCTAGTTCATTGACTCCTAAATACTTATATGGTTGGCTTTCTTCTAGTTCTCTTATTTCATTGGCTTTATCTAGTGTTATATTGCTACTTTTAACTAATTTTCCTCTTTTCAGGGTTGCTTTGGCACATTTTTCTAATCCGAATTTCATTTCTATTTCCTTGGTAAATCCGTGTACTGTCTGTAGTAGTGTTTCTAGCTCTTTGTCGTTTTTTGCATATAATTTTAGGTCATTCATATATAGAAGGTGGCTGACTGTTTTTCCATAGCATTTGTAACCGCATCCAGTTCTATTTAGCAATTCTGTTAAAGGTGTGAGTGCCAGGCAGAACAGGAGTGGAGAGAGCGTGTCTCCCTGGAATATTCCTCTTCTAATGGGGATGGCTTTCGTTTTCACAAGTCCCTCTTTTGTTTGGAGCTGTAGCACTGTCTGCCATTCGTTCATTGAGTGCTCTATGTATTTTATGATAATTGGTGCCACCTTGTTTATGGCTAGTGTTTCCAGAATCCACGTGTGGGGAACACTGTCGAAAGCCTTTTGGTAGTCCACCCAGGCCATACTGAGGCCTTTCTTCTTTCTGCGGCTGTCTTCAGTTATGGCTTTATTGATCAATAATTGATCTTTACAGCCGTATGAGCCCTTGCAGCATCCCTTCTGCTCTTCTGGAAACAGGTTGTTATTTTCCAGGTGTTTACTCAATCTCTGCGATATTATTGCAGTAAAGGCTTTGTAGATCGTAGGGAGACAGGTTATAGGTCTATAGTTTTGTGGTTTCTCCGTTTCCGTGGATTTGGGGATTAAGATGGTTTTCCCTTTTGTGAGCCATTCAGGCATTGTTTCTGGATCTGCTATTATGTTGTTAAAGTTTTCTGCCAGCTTTTTATGCATTGCTGGCAGGTGTTTTAACCAGAAATTGGGGATCTTGTAGTGTCCAGGTGCTTTCCAGTTGCTTAGTCTTTGCAGTGTCTGGGTGACCTCTTCAGTTGTTATAGGGGCCCAGAGTTGCTCAGGTGCTAAGTTCGTTGTTTTAATGGTCCTTTTTTGGGGTTGTTGCTTCACCGACCATATTTGTTTCCAGAATTTCTGTAGTTCTTCTGCTGTTGGTGCTGAAGTAATGTCTATTTTATTTTTACCCAGTTCTTGGTAGAGTTTTTTGGGGTTGGATTTGAACTGTTTGTTTTGTTCAAAGAAACGTTGGCGTTTCTCATACCGGCGGATCCTCTGTGCTTTGGCAAGGATGTCTTGCTTTAGTTTTTCTTTTGCCTCAGGTAAGTCTTTTTCTGTAATGCTGTATTTGTACAGTATTTTTGTTTTCTTCTTGTTACTTAGTAGTGTTGATTGTTTACTAATTTCGTTGAGAATCGATAAATCTTTTCTCTTTTTTTAAATTTTGTTCTGGATGTTATTTATCCACAAGGTATGTTTGGGTGGTAGAACTCCTGTTCGGATGGGTTTGAGTGAGTATCCTGCTTCTTTTGTGACTGCAGTGGCTGCCGCATATATCATGTCATTTAGCTCAGTGATATTGCCTGTTGTTTCTGTGGTTGTTAGTTCCGTGACGGCCAGGTTTATGCTATTTATTATTGATGTTGTTTTATTGTCTATTTTGATTTTTGGGAGATATAATCTGTGGTCCATTCTAAGATCTGTGGTTTTCAGTTCTTCGGTTATTTTCATTTTCATAGTATCGTAATTATTAGGTGTCCCTTCGTTATTTCCAGGCTTTATATTTGTTTTGCCTTCCTTTTCATTCATATGTTTGTCTGTGGTGTTCTGGATTGGTGCTTTTTGTACACTATTATACATCTCTACGGTCTGGGTTTGTTGTTCTTTGTTTACTTCGTTTTTGCCGGGCATGTTACGTTTGTCCTCGTGTTTTGCTATCTCAGTGTTTATATTATTATTTGGCATTGCTGTGTGACTACTATCTAGATTTTCCTGATGTATTTTTTCTTTCAATTGTTCTATTTCAATTTCTGATATTTCTTTTGCTTTTAGAATATATCTTCTTATGTTAGCTAGTTTGTTAGGGTTCATTGTTTTATCGAGGTCTATATTTACATTATTATTATTATTACTATTATTATTATTATTATTATTATTATTATTATTCTCGTCTTCCATATTCTTCTTGCTGTTTCTGCTTCTTTCATTTCTATTTTTCTTGTTCTTGTTCTTCCTTTTCTTCTTCTTCTTCTTCTTCTTCTTCTTCTTCTTCTTCTTCTTCTTCTTCTTCTTCTTCTTCTTCTTCTTCTTCTTCTTCTTCTTCTTATTCTTCTTCTTCTTCTTCTTCTTCTTCTTCTTCTTCTTCTTCTTCTACCACCACCACTACTACTACTACTACTACTACTACTACTACTACTACTACTACTACTACTACTAATACTACTAATAATAATAGTACAATTTCTACTACGACTACTATTTTCTCTTTTTTCTCTTCTGCATTATCATCTTTTTCATCCTCATCATTCCCTTCCACTTTCTTTTCTAACTCTCCTTCTGCATCTCCTCCTTCTTATTCCCCCCCTCTTCGTCTTCATTTTCTTCTTTCTCTTCTTCTGCATCCTCCTTTTCTTCCTCTTCTGCATCTTCGTCTCTTCCTTTCTACTGTTGCTACTGGTATCATTTCTATTAGTCACATATCAAAGGTTAGTTTTATTAAATCTCCCTTTTATTGTTAATTTTTAAATTGAGAACAGGAGAGAAAACAAATCCCTTCAAACCCCACTATCAAATTATTTCATAAACTTGATTACATGTTATTTCTTTTTCCCTTCGTTTTTCCTTCTTCGTCTTTAATTCCTTGAACAATTATAACTTTAAATCCCACCTGATTTATCACAGGTTTCATTTGTCAGCAAATGGAAAATACTTTCCAAACATGCGGACTTCATGGTCACAAAAGACTTCACGCTTACATAGTAAACAGTAGCAGAACATAATTTGATGTCTGTGAGTTCATTCTCACTGTTAGAAATAGCGAGTTGCTTCTCTATTAATCATAATAAATCCGCTTAAAATAGGACTCTTGAAAATGTTGCAACATATAAAATAGCAAGTGACGCGAAATGGCCAAACGTGACATGACTCTCATCCAATATCTGTCCAGGTAGTAGTGGCCCAATGTTGACGAAATAATCTAACTAATGCAACGTTAGGAAAAACTATTGAAAATCACAATTTTCGTCAGGCAATTTTAAATGTCAATAAAAACTAATCTAATCTAGACGGGTCTGTTGATCATCAAACGTTTTCCCAAGAATGACGATACTTTGTGGCTTTCATTTCCTGTTCGCATGTTCATTTCTGACCATTGTATTTTTCACCGTCGTTCATCAGTTTACAATATTCTGAATATTCATCATATTCTATTTATGATTTCACTTCTATTCGGGAAAATTTTGCTGTCCATATCTGTGCATTATTTTCTTTATAGTTTCTTTCAATGACCCTTTTACTGATTCATACGGCTGCTCTCAATTTATTCATTGGTTTTTATGTTGTACGCTCACGTCACCTACCGCTCGCCATATTTCAAGAGTAAAATGATTTTAAAGTTTAAACGCGGTTCAAACTTCACATCTGATAATAATTAACACTAATGTTCAGGTGTTAAAGATAAAGGATAATAGAATCATAAACATGGTCAAGAGATAAAATCAACCACGACCACTAATGTATCATGAAACTCTCTTACCCAACAACCACAAGTATATATATATATATATATATATATATACATATATATTCGTGGTCTCAGCAATATGTACCCGGATTTTTACCATAGTAATGAAGCTAAAGCATTCAGATTAAAGCTTAGTGCGGATTGATCTTGAACTATTCTGTGCATGCGCACTAAGTTTTAAAATTCTTGCTCAATTGCCCTGTTTATAGTATTACTTGGAAGGAAGGTGTGTAAGAAGCGACTGTCGTGTTGAGCATGACAGACAAAGTAGAGCAGAGGTTCTGCATCAACTGTTGCAAAATGCTTAGCGATACCTGAGCAGAGGCCAACGCAAAGTTTTCAAAAAGTTTTCGAGGTTCTCGATACAATGAAGGAGATCTTGTGCAACTGAAACTCAAGTGACATTTTGGTCAGTTGAAAGCAATTTTGGCTCGAAATTGGCAGACACGTACCACCTACCAAAATCTGCGCTGATTATGGTCTGAATTGAACCGTAACTAATCTGCACATACTCCGATCACTCACAGTTGGTAATTCGCCGATGTTCGTTCACAGCTGCGCGCACACCTGTGATGTTTTTCTCAGTTCTGCTGGTTGTGCGTTCCCAAGAAAGTACGTCACTATTGAGATTTTTTCTCTGCTATCTTGGAAATGCCTGAATCACTTGTACAATTGTGTGCGACTCATACACTCATCTCAATGCATTTTCTGCAACATTGCGTAGCATCTGATGACGTATCGTCATAACAACGTCCTTTGCCATGGCCAATGCGACGATCACACGCTACACACCTTACTTCCAAGCATTGCTGTAAGCAGCGGAAGTGAGCTAGATCCTTAAATCTTAATTTGCATACACAGCACCGTTCAAGGTCAATGTGTGCCAAGCAGCATGACACTGCGTGTTTTGCTTCATTACTATGGCAACAGTCCGGATACTTGTTGGTCAGATCTCGCAGAAATGTACACATACACATTTGCTGAACTTTATACAAGTCCAGCACTCACTATATAATTTGACGTTGTATGTAAAATGTGGCTCGTCGGATAATTTTCTAGCACAACGTTCCCTATTTGCCTTTTGTGATATCTAAATGTACTACTACTACTACTACTACTACTGCTACTACTACTACTACTACTACTACTACTACTACTACTACTCCTACTACTTTTCCTCTTTCCCTCATTCTTAATTCATTGTCACTTTTGAAACTCAGCCATTGATACATTACTGAAAAGCGTCACAAACATATATAATCATAACTGGATTTTTGTGATGTATGATGACGAAGCTCATGGCAGAGGCTGTTATTTTCTCCTCTCTTTATATTTGGAAAGATGTATTATACGGCCTGTCATGTCCTTGTCATACTTTTTTTATTTAAAGTGTTATAGATTTTTATGTATCTTGCAGTTGTACAGAACAGCTATTTCCAACCTCAAGTATTTGGTAGTTTCACAGGAAATGTCACATTCTTACTTACATGTTATTTCAGACATTTAAAAACTCTATTAGGTATACCTTGCATTTAATCTTGGCGTTTTTCCTTTCCCAACAATATTGATATACAAAATTCGTACTCAAAGGCCTTATGAAAATGATAACAACCAAACCATTTTGAATGATTTTCTTGTATCAGAAGAAACTGGGTCGCCCTGCCGCAGAGGCTCCATGCAATATCAAGCGGGTCTTTCGTAATGGTTTTGATGGCATTAGAACTGTTCAGAGATGGTTCAATACCTCTCGTTGAGGAGAGGATAACCTTGAAAATAAACCAAGGAGTAGGCCAAAATCAGTTATTCGGCATGATGGATTAGATGATTTGGTTGAAGAAAATCAGAGGACAAAGGTTCGTAAATTTTCATCAGAACACCAAACATCTCGCACATCTGTGTTTGGACAGCTGTAAAAAATTGGAAAATTCGAGAAAACAAATAGGTTTGTTCTACATCATCTGAACGAGATTAAAATATACATATGCCTCGAAGTGACCTTTTTATTGCTTTCTCGACCAGAAAAAGACCATTTTCACATCAAATCATTATTTGCGATGATAAATGGATACTGTTTAACAACAGCAGCGGAACGGGACAGATTAGATGCAGGACAGTCACCTAAACACTACCCAAACCCACCATTGTATACTAAAAAGTTAGTGGTCACTGTATGGTGGACTGCGAAGGGAGTTATTCACTATCGATTTTTGCAACAAGCTAAAACAGTAACATCGTAGTATTGCCAGAAAATTGATTGTATGCATGAGAATGTGAAGAAGATGCAACCCAGTCTAGTGAATTGAGGTGGCCCAATTTTGCTCCACGATAATGGACGTCATCACACTCTTAAAGCTACGGTCCAAAAGTTATAAATTCTGAATTATGAGATTTTGCAACATCGTACCTATTCCTATGATATCTCTTCTATTGATCATAACTTATTTTGAGCTTTTCACAAGCAATAAAACATTTTACAATATAGAAGTAAATATAGATGAATTTCTGTTTTGTTTTTCTTTTAAGGATGGAATATATGATATGTAGTAACGTTGGGTAAATGTCATAAAATAAACATAGATCGTACTTTGATTAAATAAATCAGTTCTCTAACACTTATTGTTACCTTTCAAAAACTACATTTCATGTCGAATATTTTGTGAAGTTTACCACTAAGGGTGAATGCTACTGTAGCTAGTAGCCCCAGGAGAACACCTTCTCCAGTTGCCTATTGACATACATTCTGTGCCCTATATGTATTTGCAAAGGGAAGTCATCATTCCCTTCGTTGACCTGACGTGATACGCATGGACCCAGGTTTCTGGGTTACCTTTCGTCAGCACACAACAATCGCCGGTCTTCGATGCGAAGGTTTCCAGATGCAAATACATATATATCCTTTTTCGAGTGATCTCGATCTCCAGTGATCACTGATCTCAAAAAAGAGCAAACAAGCAATAATATATCTCTGAACGAGTTATAAACAGTAGCTGCACGACAACGTGAAGTATATTTGCCACTTAATTGCGGCTAACCACTCAGGGTGAATGCTACTGTAGCTTGTAACCCCGGGGGAACAATCTATCCCCAATTAAGTGGATAATATACTTCACGTTGTCCTGCAGCTACTGTTTATAACTTGTTCAGAGATTTATTATTACCTAATATTTCGTTTTATACAACTAAAATGTGCCGCGCTTCGCAATAAAAATATGCTTTCCCCTCTGGAAGATCTGTCCCATCAGATTATCAAGTATAAACACATGCATAAACAAATAGACATACATAGATACACACATGCATAAACAAATGCCCGCATAAATACGCACCCACACGCATGCGTACACACAGCGCAAATATAATCTGAAGGATTTTAATTTCTATCCTTCTCAACAGAATTAGTTGCATTAAATATTTTTATTTTCAGTGTTACCTATTTGGTTGCTAATGGTGATGCATCTACTAACTTCAACATTGATGTAGTTGTGCTTAATTTTGTGTTTGTGGTAGTTGCTTTTGTTGCTTTTCTGAATGTTATTTATTATTTACTTCACCCTTTCCCATTCGTAATTGTAGCAATATAATTTCGAATTTAGAGACATATCCTCCTGCTAGATGTTGTTCTATCGTTATTTTGAAATTACCTTATATCAGGATTTTCTTTTTGTTAAGGTTACTACTGAAATCATTGCTATCTACTTCCCGAAATACTGTGTACCATTATGACAGTGACACTATCGATTTTGTTGCATTTGTATGCTTTCATTTTCCAGTTTTCCTTACCAAAACACATTTAAAATGGAAGAAAATAGTTGTTATTTTCTGCAAGTCAGGAGGGCAGGACAGATACTAGTAACGCAATGCAGTTCTACATTACTTCAACTGTCATAAACATCATATAAAATGTTTGAAACACATTGTCAGATTCTATTGTTACGAAGGGACAGAAATGGTTATTGCTCCACTTTTAATCATAAAGGTGCCAATAGATATCAACACATTTCAATGACATTGGAGACAACAGCGGAAGGGAAAACAAAAACAAATGTCATGACGCTGAAAGATCACGCCGTTTGGTTGATGGAATAACGAATTAAGATTCAATATACAAATAACTAATATAACTAAAAGAAAACACAGCATTGACAACAACGACGATTATAATACTACTGCTAATAATAATAATTTTGAGAGAAGTGGTTAGTCGAGATCATTGACCGAAGTAGTTGATCTAACAACCAGTAGTAAACTTGTATATATTGCGGCAAATGCTTTCAACAACTAAATTAGACTCAACATAATGAAGAAGTTAGATTTCTTTTTAATATTTAGCCATGTTAAAATGAAGTTATAGACTGCTGGCCAGTTTTCGAAATAGCAGAACTGGGAATGTGTAACAAATATCCATAGGCGCAGGAGTGGCTGTGGTAAGTAGCTTGCATACCAACCGCATGGTTCCGGCTTCAGTCCCACTGCGTGGCACCTTGGGCAAGTGTCCTCTACTATAGTCTCGGGCCGACCAAAGCCTTGTGAGTGGATTTGGTAGACGGAAACTGAAAGAAGCCCGTCGTATATATGTATATATATATATATATATATATATATATATATATATATATATATATATATATATATATATATATATATATATATGAATGTGTCTGAGTGTCTGTGTTTGATCCAAACTATCGCTTGACAACCGATGCCGGTGTGTTTACGTCCCTGTAACTTAGCAGTTCGGCAAAAGATACCGATAGAATAAGTACTAGGCTTACGAAGAATAAGTCCTGGGGTCGATTTGCTCGACTAAAGGCGGTGCTCCAGCATGGCCGCAGTCAAATGACTGAAACAAGTAAAAGAGTAAAGAGTAAAAGAGTAGGGCCATAAAACAACGCGTAACAGTCAAATGCAGCCGTCAATAAGCACAATGCCTGCTCCATTGAATGTGTTGTAATTTATTTCTCCCCCTGAATAATTATGACATTACGTTCAAGGTAAATAGCTAGATCTACATCAAACAATGGCAGATTTTCGCCTGGTGTGATCAGCCAGGTGCAATTTTCAGTAGGTGTCAGAAAACGTTGCACCCCACGAACACAATCCCACAGCAACTCACTTTCATTGTGTAGGATATTCCCAACTCATTTATGACATGCAAATAACATTTTTTGTTATTTATTTATAGTCGATCCTCAGTATGGGGTGGCTACAATCAACGTTTTCCTCCGTAGTATCGGTTGCTAGACTTCTAACTCTTGAGTCATTAAAGCTGCCCATATTTGCACGTTGATAAATCTGTAGCGCCACCCCCTAATCTATCGGGCTTGTCAGCACGAATATCCTCTTTTGTGCAGCTACTTGGTAAGAGCAGGGTCCCAAATTTTTTCCAGTTTCAAGAGACGTCGCTACGAGGTACATTTGACGATTTCTTTCAAATGTCAGATAGTTTATGTGGGCAGATACAATGCGACTATTCATGTGATGTGAGATTAATGAAGCAAAATTTCACAAATTTTGAATCATTCGTTCATAGTCAGTGTGTGATTTAGTCGGCTCGACGACGTACATTTTTCATGACTCGAGTATTCGCAGTATGATCACACCGTGACCGGGCAGAAGTGAATATTTGAGTAGTTGGTTTCCTGTTTGTTGTTTTTGGATTAGCAATAATTTCTTTCCAGGATGGTAGTGATTTTTCATTTCTTTTTTTTTTTAATATGTCCAACTTGCGATACAGCTTGCTTATAACGTTTCCCATTTGTTCGGCTTCTCTTTTATGCTAAATTGTTTCATGATGTTGATGTCTTTGTTGCCGATGTTGCTACAAAGTTGAAGATAGTGAAATTACAGCAGTTTTTCCTACGTTTGCGGACCAGAGATGGAAGTTTTTAGATGTCAGCATTAACATTCAACTGCTATGCAAATCCGCCAGCCGTTTATGCGGGTGAAGACTTCATGTATGTCACCCACGCATTGTTAGCATTTGTGAGTAGTTAGTTCTATTTAAGTACCAGAAAAAAATTCGCTTTCCAAGGCCATGCATAACAAGATAATTTTTTCATACTGTATTCCGCATATTACGACAACCACAGACAAATGGATTTCTACGCCTGCTATTTCCAGTGCAACTTTCGTTGTTATAACGCAAAGACTGACGTATGGTGGAATCAGATGCACATCGTCAATTTTTATGTTGAACTTCTAAGTTCAGCCTCCTTTCGTACGAAACATTTTATCGACTCTGTCAATACGCCTACCTCCAGGGATTTATGTTTTTTTTTTCTTTTTATTGCAATTTTTTTCAGTCATTTTATTATCTGAATCTGCACCTCTCGCCAACAATGCCTCGTCCAATGACCTGTTCATATTTATCTTTATTTCTCAATTTCCACTTGAATTAGTAGCGCTGCGTTTTGTTACATCATCCCTCCATTCTTTGGGCAGTCATGTCTTGTCTGTCTTAGTTTATCTTCAGACAATAAAAGACAACAAATATTTACAGTATTATGTATACATTTGCCGCTTTCAACTCCATAAGTCGGTGAGCGACGGTGTTTATCGTTTTATTTGCATCACATTTTTACTGGTGAACGCAGACTACGTATTTCCTCCTATGTTCTCTTTGTGTTGTTTGTCACTGTTAAATTTGTCGTCCTTGATGACATTTGTAGCAGTATGATTTGTGGTAGCAGTGCTAATTTAGACTCTTCTAAAAGTTATTTCCTCTGTTGGTTTGGGAATCCATACTCCAGTAAAAGCTGTAATTATAAATTCCTCCCACCTGAAAGATTCATAAAAAAATTGGCCTCCATCGCACAACAATTTCATAAAACTTCAGTGTGCTTTCACAAATATTCTTGACTTCATAAACAAGATTTCACAACAAATGCAAAAATGTTATTCTTCCAAACAACATCCAATAACATGTTACTAAGTAAAATAATAATAATGAAAATAATAATAATTATAATAATAATAATAATAATAATGTACCAATACCAGCAGATGACAACGTTTCTCTAAAAGAAATGGAAAAACTTTCAAAATACAAAGACCTGGAAATAGAGATAACTCGAATGTGGAATCTAAAAACAGAAACAATTCCTATCATAGTAAAGCCCCTTCATGGTAAATACTGGGCTAAACTAAATGCAAAAGAAATAGACAGAGAAAAATCCCAGCAATGGCTGAGAAGCTCAGGACTGAAAGCAGAGACTGACAGATTTTTAATTGCTGCACAAGACCAGAGCCTCCCCACCAGAAATTACCAAAAACACATAATGAAAAGAAATATAACAAGTAACTGTAGAATATGTGGAGATGGACAAGAAACAATAAATCATATTATCTCTGGCTGCCCAGTCCTGGCTAAGAAGGAATATATTCACAGACACGACAGAGCTGGGACCTATATACACTGGAAGCTATGCCAACACTATGGAATAACAACAGAAAAAAGATGGTATAAACACACGCCAGAAAAGGTCACAGAAAACGAGAAAGCAACCATACTCTGGGATATGCCAATACACACAGATAGAGAAATTAACGCAAATAGACCAGATATAGTTGTCAAAGATCATGAAGAAAAAAAATGCTTTCTAATTGATGTATCAATACCAGCAGATGACAACATTTCTCGAAAAGAAATGGAAAAACTTTCAAAAAACAAAGACCTGGAAATAGAGATAACTCGAATGTGGAGTCTAAAAACAGAAACAATTCCTATCATAGTAGGTGCCTTAGGTATAATAAAAAAAATATTCAGACAAATACATAACAAAAATAGCAGGACTTACAAATATATATAACATACAGAAAATTGCACTATTGGGTACTGCACACATTCTACGCAAAACACTTTCAATACAGTAAACATAAGAGCACCACAGCAAACCACAACACATACCCAAAGCGCACAGAGCTGCGCTCGGTAGTGAAGTGAAATCACGTTATAAAAATAAAACTACTGAACAATAATAATAATAATAACACTAATCATTGTCTTCGTATATTTAACCCCAGTGTCACTTTGATTGCATGCGTTTCTCTCTCATGCAATGCTAATAACAACAACAGCAACAACAACAATAATAATAATGATGATCATGATGATAAGGCTGATGATATTATCATTAATAATAATAATAATAATAATAATAATAAGAAGAAGAAGAAGAAGAAGAAGAAGAAGAAGAAGAAGAAGAAGAAGAAGAAGAAGAAGAAGAAAGAAGATGAAGAAGAAGAAGAAGAAGAAGAAGAAGAAGAAGGAGAAAAAGAAGAAGGAGCAGGAAAGGAAGAAAAAAGAAGTAAAAGATGACTTAGAAGAGGAAGAGGAAAAGAAAAAAATATGAAGAACAACAACATCAACAACAATAATGGTAATAATAATAATAATAATAATAATAATAATAATAATAATAATAATAATAATAATAATAATAATAAATATTATTATTATTAGTATTATTATTATTATTATTATTATTATTATTATTATTATAGTAATAGTAATGTTTTATTATAGTAATATTACAGTGACTATATCAGAATGAACATGTTTATGCTGATCCTATATATATACGATCGTTAATATATATCGTTAATATATGAATTGGTTTTAAGTAAGACCACCAGAATCTTGTGCCATATTATAGCATAAGAAATATATGAATCAATGTAGATTCCTAATTCGCGGTCGTTCACACCGAAAGTATTAGTTGACATATTTTTCATTTCACTTCTTAAATGCATTTCGAAAGTAGAATTGAGAAACCAATTTTTTTAGGCACCAAACCTGATAAAATATACGAAAATCAACTGGAAAGCATTTCTCGAATAATTCTGTTTCTGCTTTTAGATACTTATAAATATGATATCTCAGGAGACTCAAGATGTAAGGGTAGAGTGAACATTACTTAAAGTTTAAGTTAAGATTTAATACAGTGAATGTGAGACGTTGATACAGGAACGACTGACCATAAGTGATTATACTCAGTTAAATATCAGTTTTGTCGTTTCAAGTAAACAAGCCTATCATGCGATAAGGTTAAAATAAATTAATTGTTGTTATGATATATACAAATACACAAACAGATTCACATATACGTATATGTACGTGTATATGTGTATACATAACCTCACCACTTCACACACACACACACACACCCACACACAGACACACACACACATATATATATGAGTGTATACATGTATATGCGTGTGTGTCTATGTATAATATATATATATGTATATATATATATATATGTGTGTGTATATATATATATATATATATGTATACTATATATGTATATATGTATATATATATACGTATATATTTAATACATATATATGTATACATGTATATATATATATATATATATATATATATATATATATATATATATATATATATATATATATATATATATATATATATATATATATTATATATATATATATATATACGTACTTTGTGTATGTGTAGTTGCGTGTGCGTTCAAATTGAGAAGCTTTCTATTTCAATCAATTAATGGGAAGAATCGTTTGATGAATTATTTTCATCCTGTCTGTATTCACTTTCATTCGTTGTCATATGTATGTGCGTGTGTCTGTGTGACTATATATGTATGTGTATATATATATTGTCATATTTGATTCTCTTCAGTACTTTCTCACTTTCTTATTTTTCACATCACCTTCTCATTCCCTACACACGCACGAGCGTATGGACCTTTTCACACACATTCGGTCACTCACACCTACACACACGCGAAATACATCAACGCACATGCACACACACTCACACATGCATACACTGACACAAACACTCACACACCCACACGAACAGGATAACTATTTGTGTTGTGTTTCGCACTTCGTAGTTGGAACAGAAGGCAGTACTGTCTCTATTTCATTTATGCTACACAAAATGTACTTACGTTGTATCATTACTCGAAATTTATATTGTCTTAACAAAATCTGATGAACATCATACGGATTTAAAACTGACATCGATTCTTTGCTATTCTAGACAATCCAATTTCCCCTCTTTGACAGGAAACTTTCTATTTAATGTTCTTCATAAAACACCAGATTTGGTGCGATTTACGACTTTCACGTTATTCGAATTGCTGTATCCTTTGTACATTATATAATGATAAATAATAAATATTTTGTAAACAATGTAATTCATGACTTTCATAGGTGTACATTACCATACAGATGTGTAGACCTTTTCGAGCATATAGAAATGTTTATCTATCTATCTATCTATCTATCTATCTATCTATCTATCTAATTATTAATCTATATGTCTGTCTATCTATATATCTACCTCTCTATCTATGTACCTATGGACATATACTTATATGTATATATATATATATATATATATATATATATATATATATATATATATATATATACTAAAAAATTGTTTTCAACGGTATGATTTCTTTCTTTCTTTATTTATTGTGATGATTATTGCTCTAACGGATTTTTTAATTTTATAGCGTTCTAAATTGAACAGTAACTGAAATGTATAATATAAAATTTCTAGGTTTAGGTTTGAGTTAATTTGCCGTTTGCTCGTTCCTTGCACATTTGGGATGAAAAGTTGTGTGCAATCTATTACTTTTTCATCCTGTTTCGTATATGTTCATGGGTCAACTATGGAAATTGGATTTGAATGGTTTCTGTTTTTATTGGCTGTGTATTGCTAATAATAATGATGATAATGATAGCAATAATAATGGGACCCTGAGGAGATGGAGTATCTTATATTTTATAATATGTTAAAATATTTTATATGTATTAATCATTCTGGATGTTCTGTCGAAATGTACATAGGTCTATTTCATTATTATTATTATTATTATTATTATTATTATTATTATTATTATTATTATTATTATTATTATTGTAATAAAGTATTTTCAACGGATCAGTTTTGAGCTCTATTTAAAGTTGATATATATACATACAAAAACTCAACCGTGACGTTTTGCTAAGATTGTTAACAGATACTATATTTTCTGCCAAATTTTTGGTGAAAAAAATATATTTAACACACATATATAATTTTCTGAGCAGCAATTCAACGAATATTGCACTTCAATTTTCCCTATACGCTAGACTTATTGTATGTTGACGAAATGCAGCATACACTGTTAGCCTAAACGTTCAAGCCTTCAGTTAAAGTTTACCGTTTCATACATACATACATACATACATACATACATACGCATATCCAAACGCACAAATACACAGACATTTGCGTCTTTGTATGTATACATATATTTATGTGTTTGTATATTTGTGCGTGTGTTTTTGAGTGTGTGTATTGTAATGCGTTAACGTTTGAAGCTGTTGAATTTTTTTCAGTGTATAATAGACATTCTTATCATTCAATTATTATCCGATGATTCTGTTTGTTTCATAAAACTTAATTGACTAATTTCTTCACCTATACAATAGAGTTTCTACTCTGTTGCCATAACAGTATCTATAAACTTAGTTTTTCTGTTTACGTTTTCTGTTGGAAAGTTCATTTTGATTTCTCATCTTATTTTACATATAATAAAATGCAAAGAATCGATTACGCTGGAGGAGAGATCTAAAATAAACGCAGATAGTGTGAGTGACAACCAGATAGGCTAAATACAGGTGAACTGCAATGAGATTCTTGCCTCGAAAATAGTTAGGATCTTCATGAAAATGAAATTCAATTACACTTCCATTTTTCCAACACCTCTATTTTTCCATAAGACTTATTCCCATATATATATATTGCTATGTACATGAAAAAAACACATATATAAATGTGCAAATGACCATGTGCATGTGTGTACATACGTGTGTGTGTATATGAAAAGGTGTTCTTCTGTATCGCATGGTTATGGATTCAATCTTACTGGCACCTTGCAAATGTCATCTGCTATAGGGCCTAGGCGACAAAGACTTTTTGAGTGGGTGTGAAACAAGAAATCTATTGTATGTATTCATATCAATATGTGCATGTGTGACTATGCTTGGCCAACAGTGGCACTGGATAACCGGGCTTGGATTGTTTACGTCCCGGTAACTAAGCGGTTCGGGGAAACAAACTGCTACAGGTTGAAGAAATACGCGTTTGGAACGATTTGATTGACTAAAGGATTTCAAGCCCGTTCCCCTGCATGGCCTCAGCCTAACGACTAAATCAAGATATAACATATATGCGTACGTATGTGTCTAGTGTGTGGGGTACTTGTTTCAGTCATTTTTGCTGCAGACAGACCAGGGCATCCCCTCGAAGAATTGTTAACCGAATAAACCGACACTTTGCAATAAAAAACACCAACAAAATAGCAATTTAGTAGAAACTCTGAAATTTTAGAAAAACATTTCATTTAGATTTATAACATAGAGAGAATGACTCCAGCACTAATCGCTGCACATGCAGAGACAAATCTAAACGCCATCCAAAGCAAGACTGCGATGTATCGCCCTTTGTTTACGCAACACATGTTTCAGCAAATTACGACAATGGTGGTATAAATATCAAATTTAATACCGGAGTTATAGAAAGAAAATTTAGATTTAGAATTAATAACCATGCGTTTTAATTTTAGGTACCGTGATAAAAGATATTCAGCAACCCTTTCGGTTTAAATCGGGAAACTTAAAGATGAAGGTAGCAGTTCCAGTATCAAAGGAAAAATCCTGTCTAAATCCAGGAATTATTCATGGGTCTAAAAATATTCAGCGTGTTTGCATGAAAATTTATTTATGAAAATACTGCATAGCCTCCAACTAATACCTAAATTAGAGGAATGAGATTTTTGCTTTATATCCGCATTTCAAGAAATACATCTCGATATTAAATAGTAGACAACCAGACACTTAGCAAACAATTAACATCTGGTTTACGTCTGCTTGATATCATATTGTAACGTTGTTTATCTCCCTTGTGTTTTTCCATTCATTTTTCAGGCACTTTTAATACGTGCTGTTACTGCTGTTACTACAATCCACTTGCTAGGTTTTGTTGACGGGAACTGAAATAGGCCCACCATACTCATGCATACATATGTTTGTGAGCATGGGTAGATTGCAATTACGTAGCTATATATATCAGGTGGTGCTATTAAGTCAGACATGGCCTGGAGCAATCTTTGGTCGAAGCAAATCTAAGTTTTATCTAAGTTTTTATGTATGTCAATTTATATACATTTATAAACACATGCACACAATTACATAAACGCATATATTATGCTGTCTATCTGCATATATATGTGTTTGTGTGTATGTGTGTGTGTGAGTGTGGCTGAGTGTGTGTGAAGAAGGCGCATGACTCAGTGGTTAAGGTATTGTATACACGATTACGAGATTGTAGCCTCTATTCCAACGGCGTTGTGTTGTGCTCTTGAGCAAAGCACTTCACTTCACGTTGGTCTGCGATCATTTCCTCAGCTGACATCTGCCATCCGTTGTACCAGTGAAGGTAATGTCGACTTGATGGAAGGGGTGAGCTTGTGTGCACACAAATATTTTTATGAGAATACTTCTGTAGTATATATATATATATATATATATATATATATATATATATATATATATATATATATATATATATATATATATATATATATATATATATATATATATATATATATATATATATATATATATCGACAATTTCTTATCGAACAACCACACAAATGATTTGTTTATAGTGATAAAGCGTTTAAATATAGTACACCTTGTGGTTCACATAATTCTCCCATCGGCGTTGCAGAGTTTGTATCCGATTTCCGAATCCGATACTGTTCGGCAAAAGAGTCATCGACAGTAGCTTTGACATCGTCATCATTGCGAAACTGGTTCCGAGTCAGGTGAGTTTTTTTTATTTTTTTTTATTTTGGAAAGGATATGATCATCATATAGAACGATACGAAGAGAATAGCGAAAGTGATAAATTAGTTCAACACCACTTTCACGCACAGCAGACATTGATTTTAACAACTGCAATGTGAGAGCATTGCCCTAATTAAAGAAAATTCCCGTCGTCAGTTTTCCCTTTCATGATTTTATCCATGCTGCTGGTGGAAGCGAACATAGGACTTAAGTATCAGATTGTTCTTATAAATGTATATTCTACGTGAGAGACTATATTACCTTAGGGTACATTAGTGGAGCGTATTCTTTAAAATACAATAGGGCTTTAATTCTTATATAATTTAAACACATTTCTCTTAATC
Organism: Octopus bimaculoides; assembly: GCF_046866305.1. Lineage (NCBI taxonomy): Eukaryota > Metazoa > Mollusca > Cephalopoda > Octopoda > Octopodidae > Octopus > Octopus bimaculoides. The sequence goes on along the minus strand of NC_142930.1, from coordinate 39,083,545 downwards.
CATCAGAGTGGATAAAACCTTCCACAAAACTACATAGGAATGCCAACCTTCGATGAAAATATACAGTTACTGAATCACATAAATGTACATCAATGCTGCATCAAACGAGACAAAATATTTATCCAGCACAGATATGTTTCGGGCTATAATTTAATGAGTATAATACTGTACAAAATATATTTTGAGGTTGTATTTTCCTCCATTGTTCTGTATGATGTCTCGATTAAACGTAAATTTATTTAGGAATATAGGTATTTGTACATGCAAACATACACGCACCTGCCAAATACTTACGCACACACAGATACACACACACAACGCCACAAGTGGAAATACGAGATTTTTTTCTTATTTGAGTGTATTCCAGCATGTTTGTGTGTGTGAGTATCTGGCTGGGTTCTTTTGGGAAGGCAACTATTCACGTATGTGTATGCATTTGTGCACCCTTCGTGCCTTTGTGTGCGCGTGCGTGTTCCTTCGTACGCATGTGTAGCTAAATGAGATATCTTTATTTCTTCCGACCGCTCGTAACTGCTTCCAGCTGTTTGTGGCTTTATATTTCTATATGATAAATACAAGATTCTCCTGCATGTTGGATTTTTCCTTATATCATGTTATTCCTCTATAATAATTCAGCTTCTGTTTAGACGCTTACTGTCCTATGTTTAATAGCAAAGGACGAACTTTCTTCCAAAACATGACCCTTCTATAATATGCTTTAATGCCCTTTGTACCATACATCTGCATACACTTTATACAAACATTCGCATTGCACAAGTTATCGGTATCCATTTAGTGACACATGTCATTTTATACACATATTATTGTTGACAAACCCAAGTTTAATCTTAAACACTGACGTGCACAAACACACACATGAACTGACTTATGGAGTTTCTAAGTATATACATATGCAAACTCACTCCACATATATATTTTTGTCTACTGTTATTATTGTTTCCCACCAAGGACCTGTTACATCACTTACATTCTCTATCTATGCCCTCGTTCATTTCACCTCTCTTATATAATGTAACATGTTTTATGATGGCATCATACATAGCATAATTCATCCATGCATATCTGTTTGCCCGTGCGTTCTCACATGTATCAATTCACCAGACATTTATGATCAGCTAAAAGAAACCCCGCTTTAAGAGCCATACGGGAAAAAAAGATGCACACACTTCAGCTCTTTGTTGCCTATATACGAACACATACATCTGTAAACATGCTTCACACCCACACCATAATCTTACATATTTGACACACTCTCAGACACATTCTCTATCTCTCTGCCTGCCTGTCTGTCTGTCTCTCCCTCCCTTTCACACGCACACACGCATGCTCTCGCTCTCTGCTCTTTCTCACTTTCTCTCGCACACACAAATGCACGACAGCTTCCTTCTCGCATATACAGACGCAGGAAATAGTTCACTGCTGACGTTATTATTTGCTTCTACATGTATTAGTCATATTTCCATTAACAATGTCCACATTTCTCTGTTAAATAAAAAAGCAAATCTACTCTATTACTTTCACTCTAATATCAAGCATATTGCATCTGTCTACCCTACTGCATATTGCAAACTTCACTCGACAGTGTCTATAATTTCTTAATCCTTTTACGTCAAATAAAATTTCCCTGATTTTTCTACGTAATGTTAAATAAATCAACTTTTCACTTTCATGTTGTCTAATTCTATATCATTTCACCTCTACATGCCGTAGCTCTCATGAATATTAAAATAATCTGCTATGAAATATTTCACTAGCGTAAACTTAATACAGAGTCCTCCTGCATGTTTATTTTATTGAAACTGTAGTATTTCCCAAGTGATAATGAGCTGCATGCACTCACACACTCACGTGCATAAATGCACTCACACACTCATGCGCGTAGATGCACTCACATAAATACACAACATTGTATCAAAACTATAAAATGATGTCTCTAGGTGCATTCTGTTCTGGCTCATTAGTGAAATACGTACAGGGTTTAAATGAATAAATTTAGTTGTACGTACCACTCAATCATATTGTACGTAAGAAATATAGATGAAATAACGATCGCTTTTAATCATGCTCTTAAAATAATATTTCTGTTGTTAAATGGTGTAACATCAAGGACGTAGATTAGGATTCATGGTACGAATTATTCTGTCGCATGATTCAGGAAACGCATTATTCACTTACATAGTCCATTGTGAAGATATATAACTTTACATTCTTAAATAGTAAGCACAAGTATATTGAGAAGACGACCACAGATTGCTTGGTTACACATGAGACTGATGTATTTAATGGATCCATATAATTGTATTTCAGAACTATGTGTTTATCTATCTATCTATCTATCTATCTATCTATCTATCTATGCATCTATCTATCTATATCTATATCTATCTATCTATCTACCTATCTCTCTCTCTCTCTCTCTCTCTCTCTCTCTCTCTCTCTCTCTCTCTCTCTCTCTCTGTACATATATATATATATATATATATATATATATATATATATATATATATATATATATATATATATATACATATATATATATATATATATATATATATATATATATATATATATATATATATATATATATATATATATATATATATATATATATATATATATATATATATATTTGTATATATGTATGTCAAAATGGTGTGTTATGTTAGCATTCCACATATACAAGAACAGACATACGAATAATACAACACATCTCCATCATCAGGTGTCCCACGGATATCATCATATTTTCGACTCCTTGGCAGTACCATTCAATCCAGCAAAGTCAACAGCACTAAAATAGGTGTTGTCTGGGACAAAACATACAAACAACACATCTTTCAAACACATTTACCCTGTGTACAACTGTATCGGTAAATAAATTCAATAAGAAATTTAAAACTAACTCTTAAATGTGTAACTAAACAGCGACCAATCCTTCAAGTCATACAAAATTTATATTCCCTAACGCCTTCCATAGTATAATATAAAAGTGAAAGTCTCATAACCACATTCATTCAAACAAATTATAGGCAGTAATAAACACCGACTTTAATAAAACTAAAACAAAGAAACACATAAACCAAAGCACATCGAATTGGTATAAATAGTAAACCTGCAATAACTAAATTATATGCTAAATACAAATAATAATCTCACCAGTCTTCCATAGTTACTGTTATAATAAAATGTTAAAGAGCTTTATATAAATCTCTCCAAAACAAAACAAACATGACAGAATTTACTTTAACGAATATTATAATAATTATGAGTGAAATACATTATTTCATCTTTCAAAAGTTAATGATAAAACACTTCATACTCATTAATATATCACCACAACAAGCTATAATATTAAATTAAGAGTAACTATATATATATATATATATATATATATATATATATATACGAAGGAGAAATAAAATTAGTTATCACGTGACTAATCTGATGCATGCTGCACGTTTTCCATTGCTTAATGCGTCTTTACTGTAAGGTGAACGATTTGAACTGGCAACGGGACGATTTCAACTGGCAAATAATGTGGGGTGTGAAATCGCTCGCGTAAAGTTTGAAGATGGCAGCGCAAACAAAGAGTAAAATGATAGTGAGTGTCAGGTCGGCTACCAAAATAGTGAGTCTGAAGTTAGCTTCGAAAAGAATTTTCTTACATAAATTGTTACACATTTTTCCTCGTCCCATATACATTTATAGAACTATAAGAACATTTAAAAATGATCAAACATAATTTCGTTCGTTATTGGTTTGCATATAATAATGAGAATTACAACGAAAACTTCATTTTGACTACTTCCCTAATAAGTGTTATTTATACGTTCAACAGACGATATACGAAACGCATGCAAGACATATGCCATGCGGACTAGCAATATGATGTCTCAAAGAAAATATAGAATCAGAAATATTACCTTTTCAATTCTATTTTTAATGCGGTCAGAAGAAATAATACGGGAACGCAAATTGTATTTTAAAAATGAGGAAATGTTGCGTGCCACAACATTCATTGTATTCATAAGTATATATTTGGGTGTAGAAAGCATTGACATACATATCAGAACAATTTGCTTCAGAATCCTTGGTATTTTGAGTTTCAAGCATGAGGATAGACTTCGGCTATTGGAGTCTGAATTACGGTTCGATTGAAGAGAGTCAATGTTTGGTACTGGACGTAAAGATCTGACTGCTCGAGAAAGATCACGTGGTGTATCAGTCTGATAATAGGAATTTGCGACGACAATTACTTCGAAAATATCGCATGGTAAACAAAAAGTCGACCACATGAGGAACAGCAAGTCGACCGCATGAGGAACATAAAATCAACTGCCTGGTGGACAGAAGATAGGTCGTGTGGTGGAGGTGGTGGTGGTTTGGCCGTAGATGTGGCAATACATATGTATATATGCATATATACATGCTGATAAATGTGCGTGCATACCTTTGTACTTATACGAGTATGTATGTCTGTTAGGTAAACATTCACACAATCACGCGTACGTACAACAGAAGCGCTCCCACACTCATGTATGTGTGTGTATGGGTGTGTGTGTGTGTGTGTTTATGACTTGTGATCTTTGCTTCTTTGTGTATCTATATATATACATGTGAGAGTGCACGTGTGTGCGTGCATGAACGTGTATGCGCGTATGAACGTGTGTGCGTGTGTGTACGGGCGCACACGCGGATGCCTGTATGTAGGTAATAGCGTTCTTTTTGCCAAAACTTAAAAAATTTTGTTCGTTTTTTGTAATTGTGAATTTTTTTCGCCATGAACGGTTTGTGTTTTTAAACGGAATGTATTTTTTGTGATGTTATATCTGTTCTTGAATGATGTGTAAAGAAATTTTGATTGAAGCATCTTAATGAATTGTTTATACTGAAATATATATTGAAGAAGATAAATATGTTCTTTTGAATTTATACGTTTTTGCGTCGTAACTCCTTTATTATTATTATTATTATTTATTTATATATATATATATATATATATATATATATATATATATATATATATATATATATATATATATATATATATATATATATATATATATATATATATATATATATATATATATATATATAGGATGTTATATGTTTCACAATTATAATTATATTTCTAATTTATAAAATTCTTATTTGAATTCAATCATCAGCAATGAAAAATAATTCAATTTTTTTTTTTTAACAAAATAATATTTACATTTGTCTGATCTATGTCCTCATCTTGTTTGTTGTCAACACAACGTTTCGGCTGATATACCCTCTAACCTTCATCAGGTGTTTTTGGAAATTTCGAATCTGTGTTTTTATTCCTAAAGTATTTTTCGATGTTATATTTGTTATTCAGGTCATTGCCTGGAATCGACCTCGGAACCTTAAGGTTGGTAACCCGCGCTGTTAACCATTACTCCGTATACCTGTGGGTATTAGCAGATTGAATTTTAGGGCTTATAAATCTAATATTTCCCTATCCTTCCTTAATACCGCTTCCCATATGCTATTCATACCTGCACTCGGTCTGCTTAGGAGGTCGTTGTGACCTAGCATATGTGCTGCTTCTTTTAGTTTTCGTATTTCTAGTGGTGTTCCCTGTCTATTTTTTTAAAACTTCATCACACAGGAGGAGGTGATCTCCATTTTTCCATACATGATCAGCTATACCCGATTTATCAATACCTCCTCGAGTCACAACTTTCCTATGTTCCTCTACACTTATGATGATGGGTTGGCATGTTTTTCCTTTGTATAACCTAATACAGCTGCATGGGATGAGGTAGACGCAGTTTTTGGTTATAGTCTCTACACTTGGTAGTTTTACTCGATGGAGATATTTGGCAATTGTAGTATTACTCTTAAATATAGAACTGTATTAAAAGAATATTTATTAGTTTTTCTGAATTTCCTGGAAAAATTTGATTACAATGAAAAATGGGCGCGCAAGCATTTTAATATTCTTAAGCTTTTACACCTCGAAAAGGAAAGAACGAAATTTCTATAGTAGAGTTTGCTAAGTTCGCTATAAAGGATATGAAAAAGAAATTTAAATTAAATTTGTACTGTACTGAAAAATTGTGGCCGAGAATAGCAGTTTTAAAATTAAAGTGCATATTAGTAGGTACATTTGAGATAAAGTATTTTATTTATCATGAAAATCATTAAAAGATGTAGATCTTTAAAATCCTGTTACAAAACTAATCAAAAATGAATTTTAAAAATTGTATTTTTTCTAATCATATTTTTAGGCATGCATAATTAAAACAGTTATTTTATTGCACACAGTTTTTAACGTTGGTTGCAGTAGAATGGTTATTAAATGGTCTCAAATCAACTTATGCTCAGTCAATTTCTCCACATTGATGAAACAAAACAATTAACCGGACAAATAAATCATACGTAAAATATATTAATTAGCATTAGTCCAGTAGAATTAGCCTAATTTGTCTTTGACTAATTCGTTACTTCACTTAATTCGTCACTTTCAGTTTTAAACTTTGGCTGACTAACTAAGCGATTTCTACTATATTTTAAAATGTTTTATTTTATTTTATGGATACTGTGTTTGTTTTTCGAAATATAAGCTGATACGGACTTAAATAATGTTGATAAAATAATTTTTTTATGAAAATAATAAAAAATTACTGGGGCTGTACATGAAAAGAGTTTCTTAATATAAGCGTATAGGCTTAAAGTCGGATGGGCCTCTATTTGGAAAAACACAGGAATGTTTTTATAATTGTTGCGTTGATAAAATATTATCCTCGGCTGCAGTATTTGTAGGTGCAGTAACATTTTAATTTTAAGTCATTTTAGTTTCATTTAGAGGTGACGAAAAAAGCAATTTCAATTGTAGACATCTTGTTCTGTACTTTTCCAGGTGTAATATCTTAAGAATACTAACAAGCATGTGCCCGCATTTTTCGTTGTAATATATGTAAATTTATATTACAGGGTGTTAGCTCTGGATTTGAATGTATGCATAAAAGGAAAAAAGAAAACACTGTATACTATATATGAATAAATGTATTAAAAGAATTAAACGTATCAACTACATCATGATTGTAAGACAGGCCTTTTCTCAAAGAAGCAGCGTTCAACTCCCACCACAAGTACAAGACGCATCTGGAACCTAGCGCATACATTCCTCACTGAACATATTTGAACATCTTCTCGATCATAGTCCTGTAGGCAGAGCCGTTAGTGTGTCTATCACCTGCTCCTCACATACAGTAATCCTTGGGATTACAATCTTCTGAATTAGGTGACTAGATATTTAGGCTAGTGAAGTGGAAGAAATTCCCAGACAACCTCCTTTGACACTTTTCGAAGGTTTGGCAAGGAACCAAAATTTTCTGGCACACTGGCCCTTCCAGCAGAAATATGTTCCACCCGTGCTTGTCCGCAGCTTCCAGCTGATTCACCTAGAAATGTTCATTGCACCTAAGACCCTATTGAACGATATCGAATGAATGCCGTCGGTGGGGGGACGCTGTGACTACGCAGGTCGTGTCTCTTCCTGTTGTCCTCAGTTGCGTATGGTCTGTTGCTGATGCTCATGGCACGTCCTACACCGTCATTAGTGTCCACTGAGCATTGGGCAGCTGCCTTGTGTCCGCATTTTCATACCTGGCAATACCGATCACTATAAAGGCAACTCTTGTTCAATATGCTGATGGCATTCAGTGCTCCATGTCACTTACAGTTTTCTTAACTTCAAATTTCATCCGTATACTCAACAACGTCGTTCACTGTTCATGAATACATAAATATGTTCTTGGAAAATATAGACACTACATACTCTCAAATTTAACCCGTAGATCCTGCATATATGTATCGTTTAACTATTTTTGTGAATGGATTGAGATCATGCTGGTGCAACACCATAATAAGATTGGCAGAATTCATTGACAACAATACAGTTTGCTTTTATGGTTTGTGCCTTTTCGGTTCATTCTTTCTTACCGAACAGATAATTTACAAGGAAACGAAGAAACCAGTACCGCTTGTCAAGAGCTAGTATTAGAGAAATACAAACACATACTGGACGATCAGTTTCCCCCATCCAGTTCTACTCAGAAGGTTATAATATAAGACAATTGCATATAATGACACGCAACGGGACTGAAGCTGGATAAATTTGGTTTAGATGCATCTTTCCTTCCAGAAACCCATGTAATATTCATAATCTATTTGAAACATATAATTATCCTTTCTACTATAGGCACAACGCCTGAAATTTGGGGAAAGGGCTAGTCAATTACTTTGATCGCAGTTGCTCAAATATTGACTTATTTTATCCTTCTCGAAAGGATGAAAGGTGACACCCGCCACATAAATATATAAACTCAGAAAGTAATGGCGGGCGACATGCCGCTAAGTATGTCGCACGTCGTGCTATGCTGACAACTATGCCAGTTCACCAGCTTATTTTAATATATAATAACATATTTCCAATAAAAGCACATCATTATTAAATTGCTCTAATGCGGCGAGCTGGCAGAATCGATACCTTGCCGGTCGAAATACTTTGCGGCATTCCGTACGTCTTTAAGTTCGGAGTTTATATTTCACCGAGATCGACATTGCCTTTAATTAATTCGTGGTCGATAACATAAAACTACTTGAGTAAAGGGTTCGATGTAACCGACTATCACCCTCCCGCAAATTTCAGGTTGTGTGCCTACAGTAGAAATGATTATTCCATCCCCTTGAACCCACACTCACCTAAGAATATAAAAAATTATATTTCAAATCATGGAAAGATACGGCACGTTGGGTTGTCATAAATTTAATGTATAGCGGTGACTTACTACCTAATAGTGTGATCTTCAACACGAAAGTATTCTTTAAGAGAATGACAAATTTAGACAAGCTGCCATCTCAGCGTTGCTTAAAACATATCGCTACGCTTCAGAGTGTACTGTAATGATAAGCACGATCCACGTACATATATACATGAATCCATATACATGCATATATGCATATATATATATATATATATATATATATATATATATATATATATATATATATATATATATATATGAGTGTGTGTGTGTGTGTGTGTCTCTGTGTTTGTGGCTGTGTAAGTATTGCGTGAGTATACACATACACTCACACAATCACATATAGATGTATGTTTGTATATATGTATGTATGCATGAACATTTGAACATTTCGATGAATGAACGGGATATTTCTTGTGCAGTAAAGAACCTAAATAATGCAATTTTCATTTACACTTCTCATTTCATAATTAAATTTTGCATAACTGTAATTTGAAATTTACTAAATGCATGTCGCCATAAACCATTGTAACTCACTGTCTTTAAATATAATCTTTGAAATTTTGGTTTCAAAACCTTCATGTTTGTCTCACTAAATTTTTAAGATCCATGTCTTAAATGAGTAGTAATATTTTCTTTGTCGTTGAGATACAGCTTGTATATTCACATGAACGACAAGCAAATGTTTTATTCTTTGAATATGAATGCATATGTGATTGTCCACTATTGAAAATTCCACTCGAAAATTTATATCGATATCTCCGTTATATAAAAAACTAACGAATTTAGTCTTTTGTCATTCAAACGTTTACCATTGTATTCTCGTATGAATCCTACATCGCAGATATATATTCATATTTTTTCCAGGAACGTAATGTAGCATATTTCTGACGCATATGGAGTATTAAACAGACAGGCAATACAATTTCCTTCATTATGTAAATTATTACACGTATATTTATCGCTCGCTTGTACTTAGGTATCATTCATGTTTATTGGGGTCGCTACAATGAAATTATAGGAACTTAGAAGAAATGTTATAACCCATATTAGACTATATATTATTTACCATATTTATTGAGGAATAATGACATACGGAAAATATTAATCTTCATCTCAATTAATATTCTGTAATGTCAGACAATTCATGATTTGTCTACTTGTTTGAGGCACGTAGTCAAATTTAGCGGCTAAGGGTACAATCAACGATTGTAAGCTACGTTGAATGTACATGAATATAACTATTAACCTATCAAATTAAACATGGCTAATATGAGAGAAGCACAGTGAAGCCTGAGTTTTAATATTTGAATATTTATGCACAACGCTCACAAATAACTGTTTTTGCTTTGCAGAATATTTCTCTTTTTACCCACAATTTAGTGGTCTTCTATTAAATTTTCTTTCCATACATACATACATACATACATACATACCTACATACATACATACATACATACATACATACATACATACATATATATATATATATATATATATATATATATATATATATATATATATATATATATATATATATATATATACATATGACTGTATGATTATATATATATATATATATATATATATATA